>NW_028301619.1:10300000-10584863 GCF_987345545.1 Pholcus phalangioides | reverse complement strand
ACTTCCCTGTAAAAAATCGGGGTCCTCGCGAAAGATCTGTCCAAAAGCCCGGTCCAACGGAGACAGGATCATTTTAGTCGTGGAGGGAGGGAAGAGTATGTAATTTTTTCACCCTCTCCCCACTAAAAAAACGATCGAAACGATATTTTTCGTTCTTCCACCCCCCCCCCCCAGAATTAGCACTCCCCACAAGAATTCCGCCTGTGAAAACTGCCTTCTTCCCTAGTTCCGGCCCTGGCTACCTAAGTGTTGGAGTACTGGAAACAGGGCTGGGGGGAGGGGTCAAATGTCTAGGGTGCCGGACCAGAGGGGGAGGGGGAGAACGCAAATTTCACCTTTTAACCTCTCTCCAACATTTATTGAAATACCGTATTTAAAATTTCTATATAAGAGTGCTGCTAACGTAGATAGTTTGAAAATCCCTGATTTATAAGGAGGAAATTTCATATTCCTAGTATTAGAATGCAATGGTACCCGGCTCAGGGGGCTTTGAAATTTTCCATTCATTTCTTATTTTCTTTTTTTTTTGTGTGTTAATTTTATTTTACTATTATTTATTTGATTCCCCTCAAAGGCACCGGAACCTAGGAGTGGAGGATATTTGAGCCCAAAAAATTTTGTAAGGCGGTTGAGCCCCCCCCTGAAAAATGTTTCGGCATCGGTCCTCAAGATCTGTTATGAATGGGCATTTAGAATGTGCTTTTTTCCCCAATATTTTTCAAAAAAACATTGGGGGGGGGGGGGCCAAAAAGTTATTGGTCCTCCCGCATATACGGGACTCAAGCGTGTACAAAGGAGAGGGAGAATGCATTGCACAATGGTTTTTTTCAGTAATTACTGGGAGGCTCAGTCCCCTTACAAAATTTATTGCGGGGGGGGGGTGCTCAAATGGCCTCAGCCTCTAGGTTCTGGCACCTATTATTTATAGAGTGTAATTTATTTCGGTTTCAATATCATTGCTTCCCAATTTTCAACCTCCCCCCTCCCCCCCCACCATGCATCTTTGGGCTTATTTTCATGTCGGCGCCATGGCCGTCCTCCGGTCGCAGTGAACAAAAGAAGAGACACTCAGTTTTTGCCACAGGCAAAGAAGAAAGAGCCCCCTCAACACCTCAAAGAATCTTCCTCTCAGCCGTGCCTTCTGGCAGTAAGGATTGAAACTGATGGAGGTTGCAATTGGGGATTGAACGGCAGGGAAGAAATGAGATAAACGTATTGTCCATGGAACAAGAAAGCCAAAGACCATCCAGATTTTTTAAAAGAACTAAAATTTTGAGCAGATTGTTTCCATTAACTAATTCATAATTAGGACAACTTTTGGTTAAAAAAAAATTTTTCATCATTGCAAAATGAATAAGCCATATTCATACGAATTTTTGGGGGGGCTGAGCCGCGTCTTCAAAAATGTTGGGGGGGCTCGGGCCCATGGGCCCTATAGAAGTTTACGCCTATGGTCCTAATTATGAATTAGTTAATGGAAACAATCTGCTCAAAATTTTAGTTCTTTTAAAAAATCTGGATGGTCTTTGGCTTTCTTGTTCCATGACAATACGTTTATCTCATTTCTTCCCTGCCGTTCAATCCCCAATTGCAACCTCCATCAGTTTCAATCCTTACTGCCAGAAGGCACGGCTGAGAGGAAGATTCTTTGAGGTGTTGAGGGGGCTCTTTCTTCTTTGCCTGTGGCAAAAACTGAGTGTCTCTTCTTTTGTTCACTGCGACCGGAGGACGGCCATGGCGCCGACATGAAAATAAGCCCAAAGATGCATGGTGGGGGGGGGAGGGGGGAGGTTGAAAATTGGGAAGCAATGATATTGAAACCGAAATAAATTACACTCTATAAATAATAGGTGCCAGAACCTAGAGGCTGAGGCCATTTGAGCACCCCCCCCCCGCAATAAATTTTGTAAGGGGACTGAGCCTCCCAGTAATTACTGAAAAAAACCATTGTGCAATGCATTCTCCCTCTCCTTTGTACACGCTTGAGTCCCGTATATGCGGGAGGACCAATAACTTTTTGGCCCCCCCCCAATGTTTTTTTGAAAAATATTGGGGAAAAAAGCACATTCTAAATGCCCATTCATAACAGATCTTGAGGACCGATGCCGAAACATTTTTCAGGGGGGGGCTCAACCGCCTTACAAAATTTTTTGGGCTCAAATATCCTCCACTCCTAGGTTCCGGTGCCTTTGAGGGGAATCAAATAAATAATAGTAAAATAAAATTAACACACAAAAAAAAAAGAAAATAAGAAATGAATGGAAAATTTCAAAGCCCCCTGAGCCGGGTACCATTGCATTCTAATACTAGGAATATGAAATTTCCTCCTTATAAATCAGGGATTTTCAAACTATCTACGTTAGCAGCACTCTTATATAGAAATTTTAAATACGGTATTTCAATAAATGTTGGAGAGAGGTTAAAAGGTGAAATTTGCGTTCTCCCCCTCCCCCTCTGGTCCGGCACCCTAGACATTTGACCCCTCCCCCCAGCCCTGTTTCCAGTACTCCAACACTTAGGTAGCCAGGGCCGGAACTAGGGAAGAAGGCAGTTTTCACAGGCGGAATTCTTGTGGGGAGTGCTAATTCTGGGGGGGGGGGGGGTGGAAGAACGAAAAATATCGTTTCGATCGTTTTTTTAGTGGGGAGAGGGTGAAAAAATTACATACTCTTCCCTCCCTCCACGACTAAAATGATCCTGTCTCCGTTGGACCGGGCTTTTGGACAGATCTTTCGCGAGGACCCCGATTTTTTACAGGGAAGTGCTTGGACCTGTCGTAAGCGTAACTTGTATTAAGTCGTATGTTAAGTGCATTAAGTCGTAACTTGTATTACCTGTCGTAACTTGTTTTAAGCCAATGGGATCGAGACTCCCCCCCCCCCCCTCTTATTAATTTCGGAGAGCTGGTTCAATCTTCCCCTCTTCCCCCCCCCCCCCAAAAAAATCGCATGGACACGTTTTCCACACCTAGACTCGGAATAATCACGTCACGTCAGTACAGTGAGTTTCGGCCTTTATACGAAGCTGTGACATGTTAAAAAAAAGTGGCGATTTTTCCACAAACACTTTTTCCGGCCATTTTACAGGATGCGACCTCTATTTATCGGAAAATACTGTAATTTTTTCTATGTTCCATTGCAAATTAAATTGGGGAATTTTTCTAAAAAGGATGTAGTATTTCTTACTTATGTTATTCAAAAAATTGTGTTTATTTCAAAATGAAGAATTATTCTCAATGTTTTAATAGGGTTCCTCCTTTCCCGATCAATTATTTTTTACGGACGAATTTCTATTTGTCCAGCCGGTGACCGCAAAGAGGGGGTTTTACATACCCTGTTTACGTTCGCAGCACTGTTAGAAATTTTAAATATCTTGCGGCATCACAGTCGATCTCAAGGAGGCATTTCGATGCTTCCCCCCCCCTTTCCCGACAATAAAATGATCTTCACTCCTAGTTACAGCCCGTCCGTGGCATCTAGTGGCGTGTTTCCCGGGGGGGGGGGGCACTCAGCGAGCTATAAGCACGGCCATGGACTCCCACATACTGGAGAAGGGCTTCTAGCCTGGGATCTTTGGCGGACTTTTAATTCCATGTATTTTTTTTTTTTTCATGATAAAGGGGCCGCACCTTCTGCAGCTGACAAAGAGCATTTCAATAGGGTTCAGTTTCGGCTGCTTCAATGCAGGTTTACTGAATACAATCACCATTTCCTAATTAGAAGGACGGGGAGTGTATAGCGTGTCGCTTTTATGTGGGGAATATGTCACCTGGAGGCATCCGTCCATATGGGGACCTCCCTTCTGATCCTGAAAACTACATTCTTCTTGACGCCGCTGGTCAAGGCTTTAAAAGCTTTTGTGCTTAATGGATGGCCATCCGTGAAGGACGCCGACATAGATGATCCTAATTGGAATATAAAGAAATTACGGTGGTGAAGAAAAATCTAGACGAGGTTTGTGATTCTGCAAAATAAGAATAGCTGTGTTTGGAGCCACTTGAAGTAAACTCCTTGTTTTTCCACTGAAACCCCCCCCCCCCACCCCCCACAAATGTTGAGATCAAAGCCGCTTGAAAGGTGGCAGCTTGGTTGAGATAGACAGTTCCACAGTATTTTATGGTTTGTGTGGACCACATTCGGTTGTGCACGTACAGTATAAACCTTCTGTTAGTAAAACATGTTGTATTACAAGAAAACGGAAAAGTTCCTCGTGATTCCGCACAGTTTCCTGACAGAAAAAGTAAGCAATATTAAATATAGTTACACATTTTTGATAAATTCCTGCATTTTAAGCATTTTCTTTAATGATAATTTATTCAGAATCTTCAAAAACAATCTAGATTTTGCAGCCCTCTAATACTTATAATCAAAAAAGCGTAGTATAAAATAAATTTTTTTCTGTTAGACACATCAATAAATTAATAAAACTTACTATATGTCTTATTTTTTTCAATCATATTTAAAATTTATTTAAGAAAAATTTAAACTCCATTTGGCTTGCACACTTGTAAAAGTGACAATATTTGAATCGAGTTTTTAATAAGAAATTTATGCAACTAAAAAAATTATTATTTTTCTAATTTAAAACCTGATATATGACTCAATATATGAGAGTAAAATAAATCTTAAATAAGTGACATGTAATTTGATTTTGGGGGAAATATACACTGTATCATAAAATATAAATAAATAAATACAGGGCTTGACAAAAATCATTAAAAAATTTAGGCACCAGCCAAATTTTGTAAGAGCCAAGCATGGTTTTTTCACGAGAAAAGTATCTTAAATAATCTTTTTTCAACCTTTCTGGGAATTGATGACCCCTTCCCAGGGCCGCAACTAGATGCTTTGTCATCTGGGGCAATTCGGAATTTTGGCGCCCCTTGCATGTAGAAGAAGCAGTTAAAGGGTGAATTCGACTCACATTCTGGTCCAGCGTCCGGAGCACCAGACCTACCTGCTTTCTCTAGTTGTGGCTCTGCTCCTTTCCATGTTGGAAGACAATTATGAAATCGGAAAATTTTGAGCCATCACTAGATTCTGATTTAGCAATCACATATACAAAATTTTAGGCGCGAATACAGATTTTCCAGTCACCATGGTGACCTGGCACTTGGGGTTTGTCCAACCTTGGAATAAATAAAGATGCATATACTGTTCTGAATATATTTTTTGTATATAGTCATTTTCATGACCCCGCCCAGGGGATTTCGGGATTCATGAGATCTGGGGGATCCTGGGAGGATATACACAGATTTACGGCATGACTAGATCTGAATAAATTGCCTATGGCGATAGACCGGAGTTGTGCTCGTTTCAATGAGAGAGAGAGAATGAAAGTATATTTTTACTTGGACCGTGATCAAACTAGAATGGGGCTCAAGGGCAAAGGCTACGCCCCCAACAATCAAATAAATTTTTGTTAATTAAATGCTTTTGGAAAATTGGCACCAACTCAAAAATTCTCTGGAAGAAATTCCGTGTCCCCCCCCCCCCAATAGATTGGTTTTCTTGGGTAGCTCATGCTCAGGGGTATCCCATTCCAAGGGCGTAGCGAAGAGGAAGACTTGGGGGTCTGGTCCCCTCGTCCGAAATGTGAGAAAATGACCGAAAAAAGGGAAAAAGATGACCAAATCTATTGTTCTATCACTTTGGTCCCCACTGCCGAACGAAATTTCTGGCTACGCCCTTGTCCCATTCACTTTGGTAACAATACATTAAATGATTGTTATACAGTCGAATATCCTGTTATAACGAAGTCCAAGAAACCGGAGAAAACACTTCGTTATAAAGAAATTTCAGATTGTTTGCATTATTCCTATGTATACTTATTAGAGGGATTAGAAAACCATTCGTTAAAATGATATTTTCGCTGTAACGGTATTCGTTAAAACGGGATTCGCCTGTAATTAGAGCCCGAATTTTCCACTTAAAAAAAATGGCTAAATATGAACTAAAACTGAGAAAATATGTGCTAAAGAACAAATAACCAAGCAAAAAACGCAAATGCGTTTTTAAATGCATCTTTTCTATTTATCTCGGTGCATATTCATTTGCAAAAACATTCTCATGCAAATGATTTCTACATGTATTTTATTTAGGAATTTCTAGTTATTAGTACAAACAACATACATTCACTGACCAATTAACATCTTTGACTCTTGTCGCAAGAGCCTCCTAATTCCTGCTTTACCCAGGGCCCTGCCTGTATACACTTCAATTAATCGACGTTTTCACTTCGATTCGAACTCCCAAGTCTTTGGAAAACACCTTTTCTATCAATCGAATCACATAATTTTTCAATTGGTGAAAACGTGTCACTGAAATACAGTGTTTTACGGTTTTCAAAAACCCATCATGAAGAAACGTTGTAAGCGGAAAAACTAAGCGGGACCGACTGTAGTTTCTCATGCATATTTTTTACTGAAAAAGTAATAAAATTTAAGATGATTGACTGGTTCAATCAGGGCTGCAACTAGATGCTTGGTTACCCGGGGCAAGCGCGCATTTTGACGCCCCCCCTTGTAATGTTGAAGGAGAGGTTTTAGAATGAAATTTGCACCCCATCCGGTCTAGCGCCCGGGGCACGAGACCCGCCTGCTCCTCCCTAGTTGTGGCCCTGTGTGCAATGGCTTTTGACAGGTACTGAAATAATTATTGAACGGGCTACGGTATGCTGATAGCCAGGGCTGTAACTTGGATTTTTGTCGCCCCCACATTCGATAATTTTGTAACGGTGTTCTCTGTCAAGTAAAGGACGTTTTACATAACGTTTAAATAACACTTTTTTTTCTGTTGAATCTTGAAATGAATACCGTAAAAGTGCTTGAGACTTTAGCAACAGTAATGTTATGATAGTATTATAAGTATATTTCTTCTCAAGCATAAGATTTTGAATCAAAACGACAGATTTTCACAAATTTTTTTTTCGGAAACGTCTGTAAAAAAAAGGTGGGGGGGGGGTAATTTTCGGAAAAAGTTAGTTTTGCAGTACTGCTTTCGCATTTATACGACGCGTCGTATAAACGAGGTTCTATTAGAGCCGGAGCCCCCCCAACATTTTCAATAAGTTTACGCCTATGGCAATTAAAGTTACGGTGGATAAGTTGTTGCTCCCTACTAAAATATCAACATCTACGATGTAAAACATACACAGTAAGGATTCAATTATAACTGATGAAATGATTTTTATATATCACCATAATTAATCCTATTAAAATCAAAATTTCTTATGAAAAATTATTCATTCAAACGTTTTTAATTTCCATTCAAACAAAAAATTGTACCGACTTTAAATTTTCTACAAATTTTTATTTGAAGGCAATATTTTTATTTAAATGGACACAATATGTTGATATATCAGCATATTGTGTATCTGATATATATCTTTGTTAGGTTCACGATATAGATGTATGTCACGTTGAGGATATAGAACTATGTCTTCTTTGAAAGATCTATATCAGGTCTATATCGAGAATCTGATATAGATCTATGTTTTTCAAACTATATTAAAATAATTTATTGTCCCAAGTTGTTGTCCTTCAAAGTAGAGATTATTCACATGGAATCAAATACATATTCGACTGAAAAATTAAAGATTTGATCAATTAACATCATAAATAATTTGCACCATATAGCACAAGATCGTTCTATATCATAGTTATGACATCTGATATTCCTCTGACATTTCGATATATAACAATATGGTCCAGATATTGTACTATATCGTTGTGCTACTGGGGTGATTAACCGTATGAGTGACCGAGTGACTGACCGCATGAGTGACCGAGTGGTTAACTGCATGAGTGACCAAGTGAGTGACGGTACGAGTGTTCAAGTGAGTGATCAAGGGACTGACCGTGTGAGTGACCAAGGGAGTTACTGAGTGATGGAACGCATAAGTGAATGTGTGACCAAGTGAGTGACTGCATGAGTGACCGAAAGATTGATAAAGTGAATGACTGCATGAGTGACCGAAAGATTGATAAAGTGAATGACCGTATGATTGACCCAGTGAGCGACTGAGTGATTGACAAAGTGAACGATTGAGTGATTGACAGAGTGAGCAATTGAGTGATTGGCAAAGGGTGGAGTTGTCTGCAAAGATGATCCTCCTCATCCCCTCCCTTTTTATAGGTGGTTACGTAGCACTGAGTGACCAAGTGACTCACACTTTAATGAATTATAAGAATTTAGAATTTTCAGTTTAAGCATAAAATATTTTTCCCAAATTTACGACTCACACCGGTGTGGTCACTCACACTATCATTCATATATTCACTCATACGGTCACGCGTACGGTCAAGGTAGGCAAAATGACGGGGGGTCAATTTCCGATTCACTTGATTACTCACTGAGTAACTCATATGATCACTCACTGGGTCACTCATATGGTCAGGGCAGGTGAAATGTCCGGGGATAAATTTTCAATTCACTCGATCACTCATGTATTCATTCACTTGGTCACTCATGCGATCAGGGGAAGCAAAATGTCACGAGTAAATGTCCAACTCACTTGATCACTCATGTGGTCACTCACTTGGTCACTTGTACCATCATTCATATGTTCACTCATAGAGTCACGCGTACGATAAGGGCTGGCGAAATATCAGAGATAAATTTCCGATTTACTTGATTACTTACTGAGTCACTCATATGGTCACTCACTGAGTCACTCATATGGTCACTCACTGGGTCACTGATATGGTCAGGGCAGGCGAAAGGTCAGGGCGAAATTCCCGATGTGAAATGTCCGGGGCGAAATTTCCGGGGGCTAAATGTACCGGGTTGAGATGTCAGGGGCGAAATTTTCGGGGACCAAATGTACTGGGGACGAAACGTGCCAGGGGCGAGATGTCAGGGACGAAATGTCGGAGGCGAAATATCGGGGGCAAAGGTTCCGTGAACCGCCGTCACCATAGTGGTGGTCGGCTGAAATTGGTTGTCTGTGGTTCCTAACTTCAAGGCGCGAATGCGAGCCGATCTCCCCGCAAAAAGACTCGCCACAGAGAGCAACAGACCTACAAACAGCATAAATGTAATTCAATCCTAACACATCACTCACTTCCCTTCTGAAATATAGATGGCAGCACTGAAAAATCAAACCCAACACTACATATGCACTTAGACTGTTAGGTACACACACAGTTACACTTCCGGCACAATTGACTAGGTAGTAAATCGCCCATAAATGGTGATAGACCTGAGTTGTGCTCGGTTTGAAAGAAAGATGCCACGGCTGGGGATCCTCGAGTTAGGGGTGGGGGGATTCAAAATAATCATTTTTCCCGGAGCCTATGATGACACGGCTGGGGAGCCTCGAGTGTCGGGAAGACCTCATGACAATTTGATCTGGTTGAAATTTTAAAGAGAGTGAGTATGCAAATTGTGTGGTGGTACATACAGGGTGTCCTTTAAGAGTTAGTGCGGCCTTTATCTCCTCAACATCCGTGGTAGAGATGATTTCAGTTTAAAAAGCGCTCAAAAGGCGTTCAAAAATTATCCTGTGCCAGTTTTGAGAATGAAAACTCAGTGTGTAACAAAATAAAAAAATGTAAATTTTTATATGGCCTTTTCGAATTCAAATATCTTAGCGAATATTACACTTGTAAACTTGGAATTTTTTCTGTTTGCATCAGGAGAGACAAGGCAACAACTTTCTAATTGGAAGTTAGAGGACAGTGGGAAACCAAAGAAAAATTTAGATTTCTCTTATTTTGTGACAGTGTCTTTTCCGAGGATCCGCTATCCATATGAAGGTATCAACGGTTGGCTGAGGCGAACATGAATTTATGAAAGAAAGAAAATTCAACTGCTCTTGCCGGGAATCGAACCCACGTCCTCGCGCTTGCCGGGTGAGTGCCCCAGAACCACTAGACTACAAAGGCAACGAATATCTAAATTTTTCTTTGGAACTTGTGTGCGCTGAACGGGACCGTACATGGACGGTCGGACCTAACTCAGGCCAAAGCTGACGCTAACGCTGCCACCAGTGCATGTAAGGTCCCGTTCAGCGCACACAAGCTCTGAGGAAAGATTAAGATATTCATTGCCGTTGCTAAAGCGCTCACCCGGCAAGTGAGAGGACGTGGGTTTGATTCCCCGCGAAGACAGTTGAATGTCCCTTCTTTCCTAAATTCATCATCTCATTAACTAATCATTGAAAAAAAACCACTGTCTTCCCACTCTCAAAACTGGTACAGGGTAATCTTTGAAAGCCTTTTGAGCATTTCTTAAACTGAAACTATACCTCTCCGACGGACGGCTGATGGCAGCAGCACGTAGGACGCATTATCACTTACAGGACACCCTGTATAGCTAGGTAGGAGGAACCTGAGAAAAATTTGTTTTACCTGGGGGGGGGGGTGTGATGCTGTTCGTGTGGCTCTGGGCTTACTTTATGGAAATAGAGCAAAATCTCTCAATCCAAAAACTGAGCATTAACTGGAGTTCTTGTTCGAAATTAACTTGGTTTCTCTGTTTTGTGTCAACATTAGGGCCGCAACTAGAAACGAAAATTTACTGCAGCTTGGGGGGGGGGGAGGGTCTGTACCTACATTATTATTTTATTATATTTATGTGTATTTTGGCACCCCCATCCATGTAATTTTTAACGGAAAAATAATAAACCCGATGCCCTTGCTGGTCCAGCGCCCGGGAGACAGACCCTCCCCTGCCCTCTTTCAGTTGTCGACCCTTCGATAAAGATCTTCAACTGTGCAATCAAGTGCTCTTAAAATTTTAGAATTTCTTACCGGATGGTTGATGCTGAGAAAAAAAAATTGTGCATTTAAAAACAATGGGCTAACTATTTCATCATTTTCTGTGGTGCCCCTTTTCTCCTGATGCCATAAGCACGTGCTTATTTTGCTTAATGGTTAATCTGGCCCTGCATCTCAGCCAATCAGTCAGTTGTTAAAAACCTTCGTATTCTGAATACTTACTTCCTAAGGCCCCTTTCACACGGAGCGGATGCAGGTCCGCATACCCTTTCACACGAGCACTAAAGATGCGGGTGTTTCGCTCGCATCTTTAGTTCGAAATTCGTGCATAAAAACTATTTTTGCGCAATGTTTGTAATTATTTTTCTCCTTCAACCTTGATTCAGTGCCCATAGGCAGCCTAGAGCCATTATTCGGTGGTTTAATCTATAGAGCCCCATACAATATGGGTATAAAGATGCCTTCATTCCGATCCTCACAAGTAGTCGATGGTCGATGGGAGAAAATGTCTTTTCGAAAAAATATGAAAGAAATATTCTAAAAACATCCAATGTTCGAAAAATCCAATCCAAAAACATCCAAAACATTCGATGTTCCAAGAAAAAAAAAAAAAAATTCAGGAGATATCAAAGAATTTGCAAGTAGAAAAAAAGGGGAGGGGTGGAGACTTTCAAAATGCCTGTGCTTAGAAATATTCACATCACAATTCTGTCTTAGACCGGGATTACACTATAAAAGTTTTATAAAAGTTCGTTTATAAAACTTGAAAAATGCAATCAATAGGCGGATCAGTTAAGTTCGCTCGAATGTAACACATGTGTTTATTGGTTACATTTTCCAAGTTTTATAAAAGAATTTTCAATCAAAGTTTTATAGGGTAATACCAGCCTTAGGCCGGTATTACACTATAAAAGTTTGATAAAAGTAATTTTATAAAACTTGAAAAATGCCACCAATAAGATTATCGGTTGTATTTGCTCGAATGTAACCGATAAATTAATTGGTTGCTTTTTTCAAGTTTTATAAAATAACTTTCATAAACCTTTTAGAGTGAAGTCCCATCCTTAGATTAGTCACTTCTGAAATATAAAATTTCACTTTTTTTTTTAGTTTATAGACTCAATATCGAGTAAAATATACTTGTAGGTATCGGGGGCACCAAAAGTATTCAAGTGCTTAGGGCCTGCAATCGTCTTAATCCGGCCCTGAGTGAACGCCGTACGTGGATAAAGTTGGTTAATAAAAGTATTTTTTAAAAAAAAATTGTATTTGTTTAAAAAATTAAAAGATTAAAAATTTAAAAAATAATAAATATTTAAAATATTTATATTTTTAAATAATTTTAAAAAGAAAAAAATTAAATTTTTTAAATAATTTTAAAAAGAAAAAAATGGAAATTTTTAAATAATTTAAAAAAAAAAAAATTAAAATTTTTAAATTTAATTTAAAAGTTATTAAAGTATGTAGTCAATTAAATATTCGTAATGAACAGAACGGCTTATAATTTTGGTCCCGTCAGTGGCCGTTGTTGACAGGTTTTATTGTATAAAATTGTGAAATATGGACAAAAGGCTGTTAAAGTTGCTATATCTCAATCTCAGAAGGAAACGGAGGGATAGACGTATGTAGGTACATTATATTAATGAGCAGGGACCATCATATGGTGTTTTTAAGGGTATTTATGGCAAATAATTAAAAAAATTCCGTGAAAAATCACCTTCAAAAAGTAGCCAAAGATGCGGACGAATTCGCTCCGCATCCGCATCGTCTGAATAGCTCCGAATAACCTAATTGTCAAAATTTGTATGTGCGGATGCGGAGCCCGCACTTGGTTTTGACACATGCGGACGACGTCCGGACCCGCATGAACATTTCCTAGGTGCGGAGATTTTTCGGCTCGTCTGAAAGGCTCAGTATATTCCAATTGTTAAAACTTCTTCCGGACCGCATCCGCTCCGTGTGAAAGGCCTCTAAGCTATGAGCGTTTAAAGGATTTCGTTGTGCAACTTCTTGGGAATGCACCCAGTATCGTCAGATGATTTAAAAGACGTATTCACGTCAAATTGAAGATTTTAATCATGGAATTCTCTCCTCAGCAAATTTTTTTCTCTCAAATACTGTATCCTGAGCTGAATTCCTTTGAGTATAGAATTTGTTCTTTTTTTGCAATAGCCCCACAGTTTTAAGTAAAACTATTGCAAGCTCGATGCTTATCTTTTACTCTCTCTCTCATCGCTTTTCATACTTTACTTTCATTTCAAAACGAACCGTAGAATTTCTATTCCTTTCGGACACTCGTCGTGAAACACCCTGTATATCACAGTAATTTAATGAAATGTGGGAATTTGGGAGAAATTATCTCTTAATTGCTTTTAATTTTCTGAGGTGTTACTCCCATTCTCTCCTGAGTATGGGAGTAATTATGAAATAAAATCGCATATTCAGCTATGTAATCATGAAGAGTCTACAGAAATTAGTTAACATGTAAAAACTGATATATATAAGAATATTTGAATAATTGTAAAATATTTTAGTTACTTTTTTTCCGGGTCGCCCATGTCTTCCAGACTGACCTTTCTGACCTTTCAATCTTGTTTTTCCTGAAAATATACGATTTGAGCACAAAATTTCTACTTTGTAAACAGTAGTGAGAGAAATAGATATGAAATTAAGCATCTCAACTTGCAATACACGTGGATTCAAATTGTTTGTCCACAGGATTATTTTTGCAACCGTTGAGTTTGGAATTATAGTTCCAATCACAAAATATTTTGACATGCGATTTTTTAAAATGGTGTAATTTTTTTAAAAATTACGACATTTTAAGAAACAGCATGGTTTTTGTAGAGATCGTACGCATAAAAAATAAAGAAATTAACTTTTTATAGTCCCCGTGTACTAAAATTTTCAATTAGTGAAATGTAGGATCTGCTCCAAAAAGAGATTTGCAAAAAATTCCATATTTTTAAATGCAATATTTACGAAGATATTTGACTCTGAAGTTTTTCAGCACTTATCGCTAATGATTGAGGATGACTCGCAAATTGCAAAAACGCAAATTCAAAGTGCGAAAATTCAGTAAAAAATGTAATTTTTATTGTGACTAAAAAAATGAAATAGTTTCACGCTTTGATAATTTCAATAATAAAACCTTTTCAGTCAAGTTGTTTCACAATGAAACCACCTTTTCATTTACGTTTCTTATGTGACGAATGGTTTGAAATTGGAACCACCAACGTTTCCTTCATTTCTTGGATAGAAGCGGATCCATATGTCGGAGGAGCGACTAATTGTGCATGTTCGTAGGATTGTCCTGCATTTTAAGGGACAGACCAATTTTCCTCATCTTATTAGGCTCTTGGGAAGGGCGATCGAACCTCTCCCTGACGAAGAGGAGCTCTGTCAGTCTCTTCCTTATGGTAGACATCATGTCGGCATCACTAGCAATGATCACATCACTAAAATATGATAAATCGGCTATTATGCATAATCACCAATCGTCTCGGTAAGTTTGATAAATTTATTCCTTTTACCGGCGAATATGCATACTACCCAAGCGTCGTTGGTAAATTTGCTAAATAATAAAAAAATTACTTTTACCGGTGATTATACATAATAGCCTAGTGTAATTGGTGAATTTAATAAACATGGAAAAAAAAAATCCAAATCAGTCTATAGTATATTTGATAAATATACTCGGACCCTGAAGTCGGCTGAAGTTGGTTTTCTGTGGTTCCCAACTTCAAGGCGCAAATGTGAGCCGATCTCCCCGTTAAAAAGTCTCGCCACAGAGAGCAACAGTCCTACAACGATAAATCATTCAATCATAACACTTCACTCATAGTTAGAGAAACTGGTGGCAGATGGCAGCACTACACATAACAAGCATTACAGAGAAACAAAAACTTCACGTCAGGTTTCACTACACGTACACGCACATTCCCGCATGTACCGATTCGTTGGGGGGGGGTGTGGGCGGGGTGCATGTGTGGTGTAGCAGTAGTAGGTAGGGCCTCCAAAAAATGGCTCGGGGATCCATGATGTTCTTAAGTCAACCACCTTGTTGGGCAATTTGCCTGTTGTGGCGTTGCATTTGTATTTGTATACCCTGATATAACGAACTCACATTTATTAAAATTCATGACGAAGGTTTTCAACAGCTGGCTGATGCGAAGATATGCAGTGGATCCCGCTTATAACGTTTTTCAAAAACCGTCATGAAAAACGTTGTAAGCGGGAAAACGCTTTAAATGGGAAATCTTAATGAAAATTAGTTGTAGTTCAGGCCACGGAAATAAGTCGTACTAAGCGGGAAAACGTTTTAAGTGGGAACATTATAAAAAAGGATCGACTCTATTTGGGAAAGAGAGAAAATTCAACTGCCTTTGCGGGGAATCGAACCCACGTCCTCTCACTTGCCGTGTGAGCGCCCTAGACCACTAGACTACAAAGGCAACGAATATCTCGATTTTTCCTTGGAGCTCGTGTGCACTGAACGGGATCGTACATAGACGGTCGGACCTAATTCAGGCCAAAGCTCGCAACTGCTGACACTGCCACCAGATGGCGACTTAATATCTTAATATCGATGACGCTTAATATCGACTTAAATATCATGATTAACATTACTTTTTTAATCCTGTCTCTGCGCGAATATTCATGTCGATCGCAACCCCCGATATAATGATTTTTATCGATTTAACAAATAAAAAAATCGGTTTTATCTGATTCGTTAAATCCGGATTCTACTGTATGTATTTTGAAAACAGGAGCCTTTTTTTAACATTTATGTAGGAAAGGGGTAAAGATGAGTGGAGTAGGTCTCCCCTTATTCATTCGTTATATCAGAGTAAGATCGCAAAATTTATTAAATTAGAAATCATTATATCGGGGTGTGATCATAAAAATTATTAAATGAAAGCTCGTTATCTGAGAGTATATAGAAGTCCGATTTCAGAATTCGTCAAATAGGAGTTATTTCTGGAACGTTCGGAAAAATTCGTTAAATCAGAGTTCATTATATTCGGTTCACGCGTATATGGTCATCTAAATAATAATCTTATCACGGCCATGGGACCGATTTATTATATTTACCAATAAGAAATGGCGATTATGCATAATAACCGACCAAAATGTGATGAATTTAGTACTATTTATCATGTTTTTACTAACAGAACTTGGATATTATACATAATCGCCAGTAAAACTGATAATTTTTTAGCATTTATCAAATTTACCTGCCATGCTTGGGTATTATCTATAATCACTGGTAAAACTGATAAATTTAGGAAATTTATCAAACTTACAAAAACGGTCGGCGATTTTGTATAATAACCGGATTTATACAAATACAAACACAAAGGCTACAACCGGCAAAATGCCCAGCGAGATGGTTGAAAAAATATACCCATAAAAATATGGATGTCAAATGTAAGGGGCCATTCAAGTATCATGTCAGCAGATTTTTAGCCATTTCTGGCCCTCCCCCCCCCCCTTGTCAGCAAAATTTCGTCAGCAGTTCAGAATATTTCACATCTTCAAAAAAGGGTGGTTGATGACGTAAGCAACCTTCAACCCCCCCCCCCTTGTCATCAAAGTCAGCAAATCCGAAATCCCCTCGATACTGAAGTAATACTTGAATGACCCCTAACCAAAATACAGCAACCCAATATAAAAGCATGTATCACGAAAGAAAAAACGAATAATTAATACTATATAATACACTGCCCATCAAAAAAGATTATTGTTGTCTTAGATTAAGTATGGATAGTTTCGCGATTTATCCCACCATGATCGCACTTCTTTTTTAAACGTGTAAATTGTGTTACAATTCACGACCCCAGGAGGTAAGCTATTACATTTATTAACTACCACATTAGAGAAAAACTCCCTGCGACACCATAACCACGAATTGTCCCTTACTAAACGATACTGGGGTCCTCTTGTCGAAGCAGTTGATCGACGGTGTATTGATAACTCGGGTCCCTTCTATCCATCCCGTTGAAAATGTTTAGGTTTTTTTTCACATTTTCCTCAAATGCGAACATCTTTAAGAAATCAAATCTTTCTTCATAGCTCAAGCCTTGTGTGTTAACAAGAGCACGCGTTGCTCTTTGTACCCTTTCAACCAAGTCTATGTCTTTCTGTAGGTATGGTCTCCAGAACCTTACGGCACACTCTAGTGCAGGACGAGAATATTTACCACGTTGCATATGTAACATAAGAAATGAAAAAACTGACACATAGTGGTATAGTGATGATATCTTGAGGCCAATTGCGTCCCTTCCGCTTCAGTAATCGGTAATACTTTTTTTGGACGACGATTGCAAATCACACTGTACTGGGCTTGTAGAAACCTTCTTTAATCATTTGAAATGACTGTCACAGCAAGTATGGCTAGTACATACTGGAAGATCTCTTAATTATCACCTCTAGAGAATTTAATGCGAACTGCTCTCCAGCAAAAAGAGGAGTGTCTACCACTTTACCTCTCCTCCTTCTAATTTGCATTTATCGGCCACATGCTTAGCAGTTCAGCAAAATTACGTTTCCTTGAGGCCAGAAAAAAATCCCTTACATTGAATATATTTTTGTGTCAAGGAAGTACATGCTAATTAAAGAAGTTCTTGCCATTTTTCAACTTCAGAAGTAAAATGGATACAACAAATTCCACATAACGTTAACACTTAAATTAATCTTCATCAGCATTCAGCATCTTTTGACAACGTATCTTCCGCTGCGCTTTGTCCCGTTGGTAAAAATCGAAGAACTATGACGCTAAATTGTCCGTGAGTACCTGCTTCAAGTCCGTTTCATTTGCAAAAGATTTCCGCAGAAGTCGGTTATCCGGAGAACGGAAGCGGTAATAATCTGCTAAACGTATGACAATTTTGTCCGGGAAGTACAGTATAAATTTTTCCAGCATGGCCCATGTCTTAGGAAAAATTTCTTCGCCACTTATATAGTCGAAAAAACAAAGTAGATCACTAGTAGTAACTTGATTGAAGGTAACACATACTTGTTCAGAAAGACTGTCTGCGGATTTTACAGTCATGGTATGCCTGTTTTCTATCATGCGAGATTAACTGAAATTTGAGAGGACATCTCGTGAGTCGAGCCAGAATGAGGTCTTTCCCGTAAACTAATCCGTTCTATCTACCTTCACACGATAGAGGAGTTGTTAGCTGGGGAAAGAAGAATCGTAAGAACAGAAGAATGTGAGCTTTCACTCTGCCGGCATTACAGTAAGTACATTACGAGCACAAAATCATTGTTCAAAGGAAATCCTCACAAAAATTTCGTCAACACCTGCTTTCTTTTCGGTAGAAACGGGAATAGAGTCGATGTGATTTCGGCTGTCCGATGACAAAGTCATGCAAGAGAAGATTTCTTCAGGAATGAGCATCGCTGATTGCAGATTTCTCAGTGTCTCTTCGTGGTAAGTTTGAGGTTAATTCAAAGAAATTCTCCACTGCTGGAAAAAAATGAAACACTCTGAACGGGTTGTGTTATATGTATGACATTTCTACCAAAGACAGAGTGCATATACAGATGAGTAAATGATCGCAAAATTAAAAATAAATGTACTTTATTTTTCTTGTTTTACGAAGGGAAGTGGGAAAATATTAGTAACTTATAGGAGTTTCTTCATGGACCAATGCAAGCTTGGATGCGTTGCGGAAAGCTGCGATAGATTGCTTCTACACACTGTTGGAGTATGCCATGCCATAAATACGCCAAGCTGGGTCCACACGTTACGGCCAATACGGAATTCTGAGCTGCGTAAAACTGGTTTTGGAGAGTTGGCTATGCAAAATCGACCATTAAAATAACCCGCACTGTACTAGCTACACATCAAAACCTGTTTTCCGCCGGTTGAAGCTGCGAGCGTGGATCCAACTTTAGGGTATGAACATAGTGCACGTTGGTTTCCGATTTTGCGAGTCGGTATCGTGACGGATTGGTTAAAAAACCTGGAATTCAGGTTTTCAACCCATCACCAACGGCACCGAATTGCAGGATCAGAAACTAGCGTGCACTATGTTCGTACCCTTAGATGACGCCCCAAATCTAACAAGGTGCGTCTAGATATGTTTACAAACGTTTGTTTTTCGCCGTGCTTTTGCTTTCCTTCTTTTTTCTTCTGTTTTTCCCCCCTTCCACCAGCCGGTTCCGACCGCAGCGCCACACAGCCTTTGTATACTAACTCCAAGAGACGCAACACGAGTCCCTTTGATGTGCCGATCGTCGGCGGGTCGTCTGAAGTGTGACGTTCGTCTAGAGCGTGTTGCTTGCCTTATTATGAAATATTTCGTGACCGCCATACACATGGATGGGAAATCTCAGCAATTCACTCAAACACAACGCATAGCGCACATGCAGGCGCGTCTTTAAAATTGCTGATGAATTCGGTCAGCATTTCAGCTGTAAGCCCGCCGTGACCTAAACATTATTAATGGGCGAATTTCTGGCGAACGGGACGGAAAAGGCATTTTGTGTTATGAACCGGCATGTACTGCAAAGAACAAATCGCAACATTGAGACGTGCATTATCCCGTTGTAATAACGTGCTGTGTTGGTGGGTGAATGGGTTTCGCCACTTCTCGTAGAATATCAGAAATACATCGCTAGGTCAATGTTTCTTTGGTAATAACCAGTTCTGACAACGATTCAATGTTTATGGCAACTGACATCATCAATCCAGGTGCCAGGACTAAAACAGTGTGGCGCATTTCTTTCTTCTGTAAGGCGTCGTGCACGCCGGGTACCATAATTCTGGCCAAGACAACATCTCTCTATTGTTCGATACTGCAATATTCTCCAGCTCTACCCCACTACAGACGATACTGCCTGTGAATAGATGCAGAGATTAACGCTATTCTGGGTGATTGCGGTAACATAGAAACGAAAACTGCAGAAATCAGTGGATTGATTGGAAAGCCACTGCAGAAATCAAAATTGTGGCCGATCCCTCATTCGAAAAAGTGTTTCCACATAGAGCCCTCAGACGTACAGCATTTAAAATTGAAGCATGATACGAGAAAAATAATCTGCATTGTTTGCTTCCGAATTCGGAACACAGATGGCAGCGCTTTTTTAACGATACAATAGGCATAAACTTCACTTTAGTTGCTTGTCTCGTATCTGTCACACCGTCCACATTAAGTGGAGTATGGATGCAGCTTAACACCACCACAATCTGTAAACAGAGCTCAACATATCTCAACGCGTTTTACACTATATAAAGATAATATTTGATCTTCATTTTTATTGCACTTGGCGGAATTTAAAGCATTTAAGGTTTTATTAAAAGATCGGCAGAAAACAAAAAGTGAAAAATATAAACAGAAGGCAATATATGTTTTTTCCTTATTTTGTCATGAAGACTCCTGAAATTGCAGGAAATCAGAGGCAGATGAAAAAGTTTTATATGGAATACAACCAATAAAAATGAAGTTGTGATATAGACGGAAATGTGTGTGGTGAGGGACTGAAACGAAATTAGGATGTCACTCAAGCTCGTTTTGTTGTCAGCAGTGTAATCTTGATATACCATCAAAACCACTCGAACGTTAGGAGTGC
This sequence comes from Pholcus phalangioides, assembly GCF_987345545.1. Taxonomy (NCBI): domain Eukaryota; kingdom Metazoa; phylum Arthropoda; class Arachnida; order Araneae; family Pholcidae; genus Pholcus; species Pholcus phalangioides. Next base: position 10,564,561 of record NW_028301619.1, on the reverse strand, counting down.
AAAATTGCGAGTGACGGATTGCGTCAGATATAATCTTTTGGCAAGAAAACAAAAGCTACTCAGAAAAAAATAAAATGCCAAAAGAAGTTGACCTCACTTTGTGCGTGTGGCCCATAATTTTGTCACTTCAACAAATCCCATACGTTTATTACAAGGGAATTGAAATTTCAATACATATACGACATACGAAGCATGAAGAAAATTAATATTTTACTTTGATATGCATTAATTGGAGAAAAGCCCTATATTAATAGCCCACATAGTTAATATTTAAGCGTATATTTCGTCACTTTACATGAATTTATTTTATTTCCGATATCGATGTCCGATATAACGATAAATCTCTCCATGACCAATCTACGATTGCTACTTCTTTGAGAAAAATATAACAAATTGAGAAACTGAATCGATTTCTGAAATCTGAATTAAATCGATTCTCACGAAGAAAGAATTAAAATTGCAACGAATGAAAATGGTTCATTGTACGAATGGTGATGATATGGATGTAACAGTTTTGAAATTAATAAATACAAATACAACGCCACAACAGGCAAATTGGCCAACAAGGTGGTTGACTTAAGAACATCATGGATCCCCGAGCCATTTTTTGGAGGCCCTACCTACTACTGCTACACCCCCCCCCCCAACGAATCGGTACATGCGGGAATGTGCGTGTACGTGTAGTGAAACCTGACGTGAAGTTTTTGTTTCTCTGTAATGCTTGTTATGTGTAGTGCTGCCATCTGCCACCAGTTTCTCTAACTATGAGTGAAGTGTTATGATTGAATGATTTATCGTTGTAGGACTGTTGCTCTCTGTGGCGAGACTTTTTAACGGGGAGATCGGCTCGCATTTGCGCCTTGAAGTTGGGAACCACAGAAAACCAACTTCAGCCGACCACCACTGCGGGGTTCGAACCCGGATCCTCGCATCGCGAGTCCGTCACTATAACCACTCGACCACCACAGCGGAAATAAAAAATCCTTGGCTTCTTCGCGTTCGCCACGTGATGCTCGAAGGATACCAAGAGAATTGAGGAAGTTGATAGCGCTGCAGATGTATTCGCGCTCGGCGGCGTGATCTTTGACGAGTTCCCAACATTTCTTGTGGTGCTCGTCACAAGTACAAGGTTCTTCCGTCTCATAAGCTATACTGCCCAATTCGTACTCAAACAAAGATCTCACCACGTTGATCGACGGATGGTCCTTGTCTTCCAACTTGTTGAGCTCGTTTCTCAACTCTCTCAAGATCTCAGCGGCTTTGTATTTCAATTTGTAAGGCTCTTTCTCCAGGTCCTCGCTTTGAGTATCGATCAGTTCTTTCGTCTCTAAATACCTTTCCCGCGCGGAGCAAAGCCATTGCTTAGTGTAGAGGATGTCGGCCATTTTCGTTCAAGAAATTGTTTTTCTTTTCTTTTGCGCTGAAACGGGATGCGTCTAAACGCAACTAGAAAACTATGTTAAATACGGCATTTAAAGAGGGTGAGACCCCAAGGCCGCTTGAAAGATCTTAATGCAGCTTTGGTGAGACCACGATCGCCTGCTGCTGATGGGCTATAAAACGCTGGTACTGAATTCTCAGAATAATGTTAGAAGATGTGAACAATTAGCACGCTGAGAATTTCCTATTGAATTAGATTGGAAAAAGAGAGAGTAATAGAGTTGGAAAAGATATTTCCGGGGGTAAAAAGCCGTGGTTGTGAGTTCATATTTCTCAACGTTTCCCCAACACCAGCGGTTAGCATTATCAAGGGATGTCTAAGTTGTGTAAGTGGATAATAAATTCGAAGATTTGTGTCTAGAAGTCCAAGACAGACCAACAGATGACCGAAGAATGATCATAGCATGCATACTTATATTTTTTTTTTCTAAAAGATTTCCTCATGTCCCATCTTTGAAAAAAAGGGGCCTCTAGCATGTTATTTGACAAGAAGCGCCAAGCAATCCCATAGGTTGTCTCGTTGGTTTCGTTTATGACCACGGAACGGAGAGAAGATCTGATGTATTTCAAAGGTGGGACCTGCTGAGCTTCATCGCTTCTTCTCTTCCAGATTTGAATTGAGTATTCAGTTACGCTACTTAGACACCTTCTGATAATGGCGACCGCTGGTGTCGGGGAAACGTTGAGAAAAATGAACGATGAGATGGTCTTTTGTCTCAAAAAGAAAAAAAAGGCTTATATCTCTTGAGGGACAGAGCCCGGGTCATGTCTGGTCTTTTGCCCCGAAAACTTCCCTTTCAATTGATGACGGTCACGCAAACATTAAAAATTGAATGTCTTTTTCGTACAAGTTTTTCTTTTTTGCTCAAGCAAAGGGGTGTCATGGCCCCTCATTTCAAAAATTACTTTAAAAAATATTTCATTTAATTTCAAATCAAATGCAAAAAATTTTATGTCAATCGGTTTATTTGTTCTTTCAAAATAAAAGAAAGAATTAATGAATTACGGTATAAATGTATACAAGAACACTTTGAACGCGGTTTTTCCAGATTGTAATCTTTGAGCTCACCCATAAGATTAAAAAAAAAAAACTACTGTACCAAAAATTCTGAAAATTTTGCAGAAATGTTTATTTAACACATTGCCAGTAAAATGAGCCTCGAACTTGAATATCTGACTATTCGTCAATTTATGAATGTTTAAAGTTTGAAAAAAAAAAGATATAAATTTCAAAAATCTGGATTCAGTCTTTTTTTAAAAGGTGTATAGGCGGATCCACATGGTGCATTTCAGCAGGTTGCGAGCTGTTGCTGAGTTAGGCTGTCTATTGCACAGTCTCGTTCGACCTAAAGGAACACAGTGTTCTTAGGAAAGAAAATGCCAGTCCTCTGCAGCTTAATGGTAGAGCACGCCCCGGAAAGTGTGAGGTTGTGGTGGTTCGATTCCTCACAGAGGAATGTGACTTTTCTTTCCAATTATCTTTGCTTGACATTCAGTCATTTGTACTTCCTATAATTAGCGGAGAGGTTCATCGTTTCGTTCTGTGTCGCCACTTGGATTGTCATTCACTGAGTAAATCCAATCGAGATCAAATCCAAATCGACTAAATACAATCGAGAGAACCTATTCGAAGTTATTACAGAGGTATTTAATCATCATTTCTGGATTCATTAGGGTGCCTGTGAAATACTGCAAATCTGACCAAAAAATAAAGTTGATATAACATTGTGGGTTGATTTTAAGTTACAAAGAATGCGACTTTATTTTCAGGGAGTGTAGATTATTTTGCTTTTGCCTTGAAGTCTATCCTTTGTATTTCCAAGGAATGGAAAAAATGACGAAAACACAAACAAAAGAAAAAGAACCGGCATCATAACAATGAAATTTTATAAATTTTATCACTTTACCATAATTCCAATCACAAATATGCATGAAAGACGATTTCAGTGGCACAATTTCATATGGATACCGCCCTTTCATAACTTCAGGCCATTTATGGTAGAGCAGACAAGAAGGAAGGGCAAAAAAAAAAAAGGAAATAAGGGCCCATGTTTTGCGGAAGTGTCATCAAATTCCCCATGTGCGGAAATGCATCGTGCGAATCTGTCACCAAACCTTTTTAAAAATACTTCCGAATAGTCAATTGTTAATTTTTTTATCTTGATAAACTGAAAAACTGCAATCTGAGAAAATCGCGTTCAAAGTGTTTTTTTGTACATATATAATATTTACATTATAAATCATTACTTCTTTCTCTTATTATGGAAGAACAAACTAACCGATTGACACGAAATTTTCCACGTTTAATTTGCAATTGAATGAAATATTTTTCTAGTCATTTTCGAAAAACTGACTTCACGGGTTGTGACACCCCTTAAGTAAAAATTTCACACGCGAAAAATTAAGCTTCAGTCGAAAACGTGCCAAAATACAAGCCCATATTTCTCCATTGAAATGCGATAATTGCAAGAATGTTTTAAACTCTAAACTTAAAGTGTAAACCAGTCTGAGTATTTTAGAGATGGAATTACTCACGAATTGATGGAGTGAAAACGAGTGAACCTAGAAAAAAGGAAAGTATCTAGGGTTTTGTTTAAGTGTCAGTAAATACAGGGTGGCTACAAATAAATTGACACTATTCAGACGTATATAGCACCCATTCTGATGGAAGTATTTTCATGAAACTTGGTATATAGGATATATAGACTATGGGAAAAAGAAAGATTCAATGAAAAATTCTTCGATTTTTGACCACCAGGTGAAAAAGTGCATCTTTTTTATCGCATTATCTTTTTTCCATGGTCCAAATAACGTATATATCAAGTTTCAATGAAATACGTCCACCACAGCGGGCGCTACACACGTTCGAGTAGTGTCACAATGTCAGTTTATTCATAACCACCCTGTATTTCTACTATAGCGTATACAAATAACATTATTTAAATATCGTTTTTATATGCTGAATTATTTTAGATTTAAAAAAAGAAAATGTAGACAAGAAATGATTGAAAAAGAATGAGAAAAAAAAAATCTACCTTCACTGCCGTGAACTCCAGGGTCAGGAGGAGGAGGAGTAATGAGTGGAGGTGGACCTGAAAACAGAGTAAAACATACAATTAACATTTGCGAAATGAACCTCACAAAAATATAATTGTTACTTGATATTAATATAATGGGTTTAATTACAGGTGGTTTTAACGCCTTTAGCACATGTTCACCATCTGCGGAACAATTCCAAAGGGTTACTCCACCAGCTGCTCACGATCACGAACATTTGAGGTTAATAAAGAGTTCATTCTAATCGAACATCAATTCGATCACACGAATACAAAAAAAACCAAACCCAGCACAATCTTCTTATTAAACTAATAAACCTCTCCAATGCATTAAATCACGACAGTTAAAGAAAGTTATAAATATTTCTCTTTTGTTGTTCTCTCGCTCGATTTTTGAAGCATTTGCAATTGCTTCCGAGTATCATGATTTTTTTTTGTCGAATTTATCGTGAATTTTGCCGAACCAATGGTTAAATGAACAGCGTTCTTCGTTTTTTCTAGAACCAAATCTATATTAAGATTGCCAAACATAAAATTTTCAGAAACACTTTTCCAAAGTTTTTTTTTTGCATGCAACTAAGTGAACTCACCTTCTTCAGGCCTTAAAGTTCCAATAGCTCCTGGCAATATTATTGATTCATCTTCATCTTTAAACTATACAAGAAAGGGAAAAAAGTTACTTTTTTATAGCATCATTACAATGCACGAGTAATTTTGTGAGGCATCAATGATATAGTTGTTTGTAACTTCAACATCGTTTGCAGATTATCACCATATAAGCTTGCGTTTCCCAAAGTGGATGGCATTACCCTCTGGAGGATCTGAATGGACTGGGAGCGGTAGAAACTGCAGATGTACACTACGTCCCAAAAAAAGTTTATGGAATCTTGTTTTTTCAGTATAACTTTTGTAGCAGATGGTGTGAAATGCAATTTTTTAACCGAAAAGGAAAAGGATTTTTTTCAATAATATACAGAGAATTTTTCACAAAATAATAAAAATTGTATTTATAACCGTTAATTAACCCAACCCTCTCAAAGCCCCACATTCAAACACACAACGCATCACATTTCGAGATGTTAGTGGACTCAAACCCACGTAACTTATGGAGAGAAATAGAGATGTAAATGACGAAAATAAACGTAATTTAAATGTCCCGATGCATATACAAGGTATTGTCACCATCTGAGAGAAAAGCTAGGCTCATACTTCAGCAGACATCAGGGTAGAGGTTCTGTGATGGTATGGGCGACCTCCACATTCAATGGACAAGCATATTTAGCAATTCTAAATGCATTTCATTTCATTTCACTTCATTTTTTGCAAATATTTTCCATAGTCTTATTGCATATTTTTCTTTTCTCATACTTCAGTGCTTTTGATATGTATATTTCTTCCCCATTTTTGTGCTTATTTCTTTTTTTAATTTTTATGCTTATTTTTATTTTTGCATTTTTAAATGCATACATGTATATACAGGGTGTGTGTGATTCAGCTACCACCTATATATATATATATATATATTTATTTTATTTTATGTGTATTTTTCAATATTCCCATGGAGCATATTGAAGAATTTTTAGAACATATTTTTTTACTTCATCCATATTTTAATATTTTTAAAGAGATGTTAGGCATTCTCAAATGCATACACATATCTTAGTTTTCTTGTCACACGTTGGCATTTTTAAATGCAGATTTATCTTTATTGTAGTGCATATTTCAGGTCTTTTGTGCATTTCAGTGCATGTTTCACCGTTTTATAGTGAATATTTTGCCACTCTTTTAGAGTATATAAGCCGAGCTCTAATCATTACGTTCCATTCATGGAAAGAGAGAGAGGGAAAAATGAGCATTTTTAAGAATTCTTTAAACGTTATAGGTAATGCTTCCTAATTTTCAACTCGCTATAACCGAATATTTTTGTATCTCTAACATAAACACAAACGCAAAGGCCACAACCGGCAAACTGCCCAACGAGGTGGCTGAAAAAAAAGATGTCCATAAAAAATATGGATGTTTTAAATCTGAGGCCCCTATACCAATATAGCAAACTCGAATCAGAGTGAGATAGATGGCTTTTTTCTCAGCCCGAGATATCAAGGAAACAGTTTTTCTCCGGATGTTATACTGAGGTGAACTCGGAAAGAAAACCCATCTCATCTTCGCCGGGACTTGAACCCAGGCACTCTTGCATACCGGGCAAGCATGCTACCATCTACACCACTGGAGACATGACCTGCCTTCCTTATTTCACGCCCTGTGGCGTGAGGCGCTGAAGTAGAGGCATTAGTAGCCTCTAAACTTCAGGAAATGGCTCCCGGGTGAAGTTAAGAGGCTACTAATGCCTCTACTTCAGCGCCTCACGCCACAGTGCGTGAAATACGGAAAGCAGGGTCATGTCTCCAGTGGTGTAGATGGTAGCATGCTTGCCCGGTATGCAAGAGGGCCTGGGTTTGGGTCCCGGCGGAGACGAGATGACTTTTCTTTCCGAGTTCACCTCAGCATAATATCCGGAAAATAACTGTTTCCTTGAAACTCGAATCAATAAAAAATAAATCCATCCGTTTCATCCACGACTGCTGGTCACTTTTTGTTTCTGTGTCCGAACTTAATCTCCTCTCCTTTGCTACTCTTCGTCTTATTTCTCGACTAACCCTGTTTTATAAGATCTATCATGGTCCGTTTAACTTTGACACTTCGATACTCTAGCCCATAGTCTCCCAAACTTTTTGTTCCATCGCCCCCTTCATCAGAAATTTTTTCCTCTCATTCACCCCCAACTCACGTAAACCCATAGGATCCTATGTTAAATCAGTATGTTCTATCGCCCCCTTAGACCATTCCATCGCCCACCAGGGGGCGATATTGCCCACTTTGGGGAACACTGTGTGCTCTAGCCAAACCATCCCACATCTCCAGAAGACTCGACCATTCCCTTAAAATAAAACCAATTTTTGCTTTCACAGACGGCTTCAAATACAGCTTCTTTCCTCATACCACTAGTTGAATGAAACAGACTCCCCAGTTCTATTGTCAACTCCTCCACTATCACTAGTTTTTTTTTCACAATATCAAACAATATCTATGTCTCATTCAACCGCATTCTCTTGTATAAGCCTAGGGCCAACAATACTGTATAAATAAATAAATGTCAAATACTGCATAACCGAGATGCATCAACTCAATGAAAAAGCATGTATCAGTATCCAAATAATAATTTGGGGGATACACAAATTAAAATTTGTATACGACCCCCTATCAGAAAAAAAATACCAATTGGTAAAACTTCGCAGATGTACTACATCGAAAAATACTGTAAAATTTTTAATTTTTTTTTAAGAGCCCTGCTTCAGATGTGAAATTTCCTTTCTCAATACACCAACTAGAACAACTGTTAAGTTATTCAATGCACTAATTTAATGAAAGTCATTGAATCAATCAATTTTGTTTCCAAGAAAATATTTGCTCAGCAATCACGACTTTCCAGTACCATCAAAAAATGCAAAAAAACAGAAAAATTATTTTTGAAACAAAGGAATTCTCCTTCGAAACACCCCCCCCCCTAAAAAAAGAAAAAAGATAAGAGATTCCGATTCGAGATATGGTGCTTGTACTTACGCCGACTGTTGAATACGACCAACAGTAGATTTGATTTTGCATTTCTTTCTGAGTACCTAGGGATGACGTCAATGTTTTAAAGAATTTTCTCAAGTTTTTCTCTAAATGGTTCAGATAAAACTGTAAATAAAGTCTTGTTCTCACTCGGATGGAGCAGAATACCAAGAATGGACGTCACCCACAATGCATATCTGGTGAAGGGCAACGTTAACTGTTATAATTCAGACCACCCCGAAAAAAAGAAAGATTCGTTGAAGAGGCTATCTTCTGGAAGCGATGCATACATACGTGCTCAATCACGGCAAGTTATAGAGTAATGGATGGGTGGAGTACACCAAAGAGAAACGAGTTGTAGTATCCACACATACGCACGGATTGCACCCATTTCTTATACACGAACTAACACACAAAGAGCGAGTTCAAGCCACGACACAAGAACTCTTTGTTTCGCGAATAGCTCCTTTTAAGATTAAGTTATCGCTTCGATGAGCAGTTGAACATAACGAGCTAATTATTCTCAATAAACGGCCCGATTATGTTTAATAATAAAAGGTCACAATCTGGTTTGGGCGTGAACTTGAAAACTGTTTTTTTTCAGACAAACTTCGATTGAAATTGCAAAAAATATTTCCGAGTAACAAATGTGCAGCAGCCGATAAAACTTCGAGTTAGTTCGACTTATCGTAAATTCCGATTTCAAAGTGGGAAAAAGTAAGATTTGTTAAAATAACAGCACTATTTACGAATATCGTATAAGTAAAACAGGTCAAACTACTGGAGATGAAGAAATTCGAAAAAAGATAAGTTACACTAATTAAATCATATGTAACTATTGAATGATAATTATATTTAGAAATAACCTAGACAGACATACATACTGTATTATGGAAACGGACACGTACATGATTCTCGTATAAATGAAACAATTATAAATAAAGTGTACATAAGATTATTTTCTGTGAAAAAATACAGATATTTTTGATTGTCTCTATTTTTTGTCCTTTCGTGAGAAAGTGATTTACTTTTTGCAGGCAGACAAAAATCAATGATGAATCAAATGAATCTATTAAATTATATTGCTAAATGCTGAATTCTATCGTAAAAATGCTAAATTCTATTGCTAAATAGAATTCTACTATTGCTAAATACTAAATTTTATTGTTGAATAGAATTTTTATGTTGCTGAATAGAATTTTTCTATTGCTAAATGCTTAAAAAATTCTATTACTAAATGCTATTTATTAAATTTCTCTCATTTCCGAAAATTTCGACTTGAAGAAAGAAAACTTCGAGGTAAGGGAAAATTTTAACACTTAAATACGGAAAAAGCTTTGGGGCTGAGTTAAAACTTCGACTAAAACAGATATTCGAGTTATCGGAGTTTGACTTTTCGCAAATTGACTGTACCGAACAAATATCGATAGAGAGAGAGATGGAATTTGTCTACTACGGAAGTGTGTATGCAAGACAACTTATGATGTGTTTCAAGCATTTCCACTAAAAACGACTCATTAAGTATAAACTCATGTTCTGTTTCTTGAATTTGTCTATCGGTATTGGCTTTTTACTCTTCACTCTGGAGTTTTGTTATTACTTCTGGTACTGATAATTTCTGTTACATTTCCATTTGTTACAGAAAAAAAGTGTTCGTATACTTACATCAACTTCTTCGATGGTGACGTCACCACGTCCATCTCCACTACCAGTGCCCTAAACATGAGAAAAAAATAAGTTTTACTTAATGTAAAATAGAATTTCACGTTTTTGTTATGCCAATGATTAGTTTAAAAATACTTTTTTAAATGTACAGATGTTGCTGAGAAATAATTTCCAGGGTTAGGTTGAGTTATGTCATCCTACTGAATACAGTGTTTAATGTTTGACCTGCAGATGACTTCATAAACTATGTTTTTATATGACAGGGTGTCACAATTTTTAAGTTAAGAAATCGTTGACGACTTTCACATTTTTCACTAAGGTGCAACCCTACCTTAGTTCAGGACGGATGGCGTGGGTTGATCCAATCAGGTTTACCCGCGACATCAGGCTAGATTTTTAACGACGATATCTTGAAATTTACGGGATTCCATCCCAAGAAGACCTCAACTTGAATAAAATATAAAATGTTGAATCTTGGAAATTCGCCCACATTTGGTAGCAACATCTAATTCCCGTTTCGCATAAAAAAAGTACAAAAAAAACAAGAGGAACTGCAACATTGGCTCTACTTCTACGCAAAGCCAAAGCTAACTTCAAACCAACGATGATAAATACTAGACAAGGTTCTTTATTCTGACACTCGAAATAGAAGAGAGAGAGAGAAAGAAAAAAAAACCCCACAAAATGATAATGTGTAAGAAAATAGCGGGACATCTTTTGGTCGTTTCTCCTCCCATTTTATTCAACTGCAAAGAACAAAAATATGTGACACGTTCGAGTTGGCAACTTGAAATTTCTTTCCGTCGCGATCGTGTTAAAATGCCGTCTAGGGTATCTTCAAGATGTCATTCAGCCGTTCGAGCGTGCCGCTTATATTCTAATTTTTTTTTCCTATTTCGCATTTCGTTGTTCTACATGAAGTAAGTAGCCTGACCTGTTAAAAAAAACCCCCAAGTCTTCACGACACGTCTTCGAATGAATTCACACCCGAGCGAAAATAACATACTTTGAAGAAAGTGTCAGCCAAAGATTAAGGCAAGTAGAAAAGTACCATGAAATGAAAATCGATATCTCTCTCGTCGCTTTTATATTTCTATATGAATATAATTTTTGTTTCATATGAGAAACACGTTGCTCGACTGATCGTAAGGCCACTACACACTACTCTGACGTTACGTAGTCCTACGTCACGTCAGAGTCGTTGTGATGCGGGACCACGTAACGTCAGAGTAGTGTGTACCTAACCTAATAGTCCTATAGACTCGCGTTCTCTAAGCTAGTGTTTCCCAAAGTGGGCCATATCGCCCTCTGGTGGGCGATGGAACAAAAGGTTTGAGAAACTATGTTCTAAACGAACATTTGCTCAATTGTCGAACCTTAAAATAAATCATATTCTTGTTTCGGTATGAATATTAGGCTGGGATTACACTATAAAAGTTTCATAAAAGTCCTTTTATAAAACATTTATAAAAAATTCAACCAATAAGCTTATTGGTTGCATTTGCTCGAATGTAAGCTATGAGCTTTATTGGTTGGATTTTCTAAGTTTTATAAGAGGGATTTTATCAAAGTTTTATAGTGTAATCCCGACCTTAGGGAGGAGTTTGTATATATCTACGATTTCAATCGTAACTAATCAGGGTTGGGTTTTTGACATGACAAGTGTCAAAAACTGGTTTAAACTGTCAAAAACTGGTTTAAACCGTCAAAACTGTCGAAAACCGTCAAAAACCTAAATGAATGCCTTTTGATAATGTTTTGAACATAATAGGTGTACAACATGATGAAAAACTTACTTTTTGGCATACTACAATGTTTTATTTTTAAACATTAATTTATTACAATAATTAAAACAAAATATTAATTATAATTTGCACTTTTGAATTTTTCAACATATCTAGTCTAGAACATATAAAATATAATTTTATGGTTTATTTATCTAAGCTATTCATTACCTGTGTTCAATTTGTTAAGTGGATTAGAGCTGCTTATTCAAAATATGTATGATAGGGCATCAGGGTTAGGTTTTTGACCCCAGAAACTAACTCGGTATTAAAACTATCAAAATCTTACTGTCAATGATGTCAAATAGTTTTTGTTAACTTGATAGATATGTTAAATAACAAAATACTTACTTTTATTTAGATTAAAGGGTTTTATATTCAGAATTATAATTACTGAGGAAAAATATATATTTTGATATTTTAAATTTTCTGATCTGCCCAAAATTTTATTCCATATAAAATTTCTGACGCAGCATCTGTTAATGCACTAACTGAACTCATTTATTTTCGCCTGAAAATTTCTTAGATCAGTGTGTATAAATTCACACAGCTTTAAAGAGTATTTTCAACCAAAGCAGAGCTGACAAGACTTGATACCCAAAGCATTTGTTTTGCACGTTTGAATACAGCTTCAATTGGAAAACCATTGCATTATAAATACTAGTAAATGTACCATATCATAGTGCAAAAGTAAGAATAAACCAAGTTTGACATATACAAGCTAGCATTGCCAAATTAAATGACATTTTAGTCCTACAATTTAGTATTTTGATCGCTAGATATATTTCAATGTTATGTGCAATAAGAGTATCGTTTTAAGTATCAGTGGTTATCTAGATAATTTAATAATAACAGAAATCAACATTACATACATGATGTAATAAACTTTTTTAAACACTTATCTGTTGTAAAAAGAGTACAGCAGATAGTTTATATCAATGCATATATATAAGCAGTTGAAGAAATTTTGGAAGGTCAAGAATCATCTTGAATCAAAAAATGTCAAATCGTTCCACAGTTTTCCATTCAATGTTCATGTTATGCTTTATTCAAATTTTATAAGAAAAAAAAAACATATATTGTCCAAAATAATTCTGTCGGGAGTAGAAAATTATTTTAGAATCTTATTAAATATTTATTCTTTGTATAACATAGTCACTTTAAACATTACATGCAATTAACGTGTGCATTTTCAATGGGAATTTTTATATCGAAAAGCAATATTTGAGGTTTTTGACAGTTTTTGACAACGGTTTTTGACGGTGGGTTTTTGACGTGACAGTGACACATGAATCTGTCTCCAGTGGTGTAGATGGTAGCATGCTTGCCCGGTATGCAAGAGGGTCTGGGTTCGAGTCCCGGCGGAGACGTGATGACTTTTCTTTCCGAGCTCACCTCAGCATAATATCCGGAAAATAACTGTTTCCTTGTTAGTCATTTTTGTTCAGATTGATTTGTATGAGTTTTTTATTTATTGCCATTTTTAAATTTAAATTTCAAAGTATACTTAAGTTTAGAAAATTTTGTTCAACTACTACATTGCAGACTGTATACCGAATACTCTCGGCCATATTCGGCCCGTGGTTCAGCAGCAGTTTCACCTTGTCTTATATAATATATCGTAAGACATCTCGTGCCAAAATAACTCTGCACCATGACATGCAATAAACGTATTTGAAACACCGACGTATATAAATTAAGAGACAGGCTAAAAACATGGTAGTTGGGTACTGAAATATTGCAAATACTTGCAACCAGTGCCGTCTTAACGCATGCAAGTGCAGAGAGGCCTCATGGTAATGAGATCTCGTTAAAATTTTCGAGATTAAGAATGTAAATTGGTAAGCAATCACATTTCTAGTCAGGTAGGGGGCCTCAGAACATTTGCTCGGTGGCCCATGATTCTCTGAAGACGGCCCTGCTTGCAACAGCACCTTTATGTGCTGTACTATAGTAAATACAGTAAAACCTTGATAAGTCGTCACTTCAAGTTATCGAAAAATTATGACGGCTTAAGCGGAGTTCCGTCAGTTTTAATGTGCGATGTTATGAAAATCGTATAAATTTAAAGTAATATGACATTTATTAAAGTATGAATCAAAATAACAATATATTAATAAAATTTATAGATTGCGAAAGAAAAAATAATAGCAATTTTTTATCTTTTTTATCTCTTATTACTCAAATTATTGTGGTGAAATGCACTGTACACTTTGATTTATACTAGTAATTTTTAATTTAGACTAACAGAACAACAGTTTGAATAAGTAGCTTTTCTTCATTACAGAACTACTCTATTGCACATTAATTTTACATATACATCAACTTTAATTTTATTGTTTGAATTCTTCATCAGTAGTTCATGATGCAACTACAAAGTAATCTCGAACACTTTTGACTTGTGTGGAGGGGGCCCTGGGCAGGGAAAAGTAAACAGAAGACCTCAACTTGGGAAAGAATGTCTAATTTTTTTCAACAAAGATATTTTGATTAAATTTCAAGCTCTAAATTAGTAGAGTCCATGCTTTCTATGATTACTTATTATCCATGCCCGCGCACGCGCTGCACTATGACTTTAACTTGATTAATTTGATTCTTTGATTCACAAAAAATTTTGGTTTAGCCGGAGATGCCCTGCCCCCCCCTCCCCCGGGGGGGGGGCGGCGAAGTGCTTACGTTGCTTCTTGCGACAGAGCTTGGGTGTCTCGCGGTTTGTCCAGTTTCTTCAATGAAGACCAGGCAGAAATGAGATCTAGCTTGAACAGTCCCGAACGTTCCAAAAACCTTATAGTCGGCAAATGAACTTCCCCAGCGTAACTTTCGTTACTTAAACTGTTCCGTTTGGGTATATAAGATTTTATGGTGACTTTTAAGCATATGTCAATGCTGTTAACAAGCTCTTTTTTTAATGGGAGCCATAAAAATGGTCTATTCCTCTTTCTAAAACTTTTTCATAGTGACGACTTAACCGAAATTAGCGACGAGTAAACGAGGGTTTAATAACGTAGTCTAACGTTTAATATTGTAGTCTATGAGAGCTGGAAGGGTCTAAAGAAAAATGACGACTTAACCGGAGTGACGACTTAACGAAGTTTTACTGTATAAGTCAGTTACACTTTTTTATATAACTATAACTCGTACTGTTTTTTCTGATTATTATTTTTGTGTAACGGTTTCTTGATGGCTCACGTTCGGGAATACGCATATTATCGGTAAGTAACACAAGCAATGAACATGTGGGGGAGGCATAGGTGGACACGGGAGGTGGTAGGAGTGACGGCCCCCGTTCAGTGAGAAAATTGTATTATTGGCATAGGCGGCAAGTGAACATTCGCGCCCTCCCCGTTTACAATGCGTATTTTCACCACGCCACCCCGTTCAGAGGGCATTTATCTTCGCATATGGTGGGAGTGCACGGTGAGAAGTACAGCTTTCCCTCACGCTTATCAAACAGAACCTTATTATGACCACTGCTGGACGATCTTACGACGAGCACGCGCAACCGATATCATTCTTATGCGATCGTTTTGCTTCAGTCTCGCCGCAGACCAAAAAAATATCATTTTAGTAGCATGTATCTATTACCTGTTATATCAGTGGAAGTCTGTATTTTAAACAAATTTCAGTTAACTCTGTAATTTATATTAGTACATTTTGCAATATAAATGTTTAAAAAAAAAATTCCCCCCAAAATATGCCAGTCCCTTGCTGTCTCTCAACATCAGCGTTTTTTTTTTAAATTTCCTGATAAATGATAACTAACCTTAAAGGAAACAGATAATTTCTGGATATTATGCTTAGGTGAACTCGGAAAGAAAAGCCATCTTGTCTCCGCCGGTCCTCGAACCAAAGCTCTCTTACATACCGGGAAAGCATGCTATTATCTACACCACTGGAGAAACGATCCGCCTAAAAAAGACAGGGTCGTGTCATCAGTGTTTCCCCCCAAAGTGGGCAATATCGCCCCCAGTGGGCGATGGAATGGTCCAGGGGGTGATAAAAGCTATGTATTTAACATAGGATCTTATGGGTTCACTTGAGTTGGGGGGCGATGAGAAAAAAAAATTGTGATGAAAGAGGCGATGGAACAAAAAGCTTGGGAAACTATGGTTTAGATGGTAGCATGCTTGCCCGGTATGCAAGAGAGCCTGGGTTTGTGTCCCTGTGGAGACAAGATAATTTTTCTTTCCGAGTTCATCTCACAGCGTAATATCCAGAAATTATGTGTTTCCTTGATATCTCTTGGGCTGAGAAAAAAAGCCGTGTATAACTAACCTTTTTTTGCAACTTCGCATTAAATTATACAATTTATATCCTGGACTGAACATTAGTTTTCGAAATAAAGCCTCATCTGGCCTTCATTAGGCTAAAAACAAAATATAAAAAAAGTTTTCAGCAGAAAAATGATCTTAAGATCCACATAGAACAACCCGAGGCTAAGCTTAAATAATATTAGAGTGTGTTTTTAGTACTATATCAAAATATAGTATGGACAGTTGAAGTTATCATTTATTATACGATCTCTGTCAGCTTATAAGTGCACCCTGGGTGGAGTTCAAGTGTTTCCAAATTTGGTTTTAATTCGAAGAATATCTGTGTGAGAGGATATAGTAGTTTAATAACGCAACTTTTTTTTACAAATCAGGAATTTGGCTTTAATGAAGTCACTTGAGCTAAGGCTCTGAGACCTCGCTACAACTTCTCAAAATGACACGCAATTTAATAGAAAGCTGCCCAAAGGTATAAATTTTTCTCTAATACTAAAACAGAACCAATAATTATGCATTGTGCGATTTGACCTTCATTGAAAAATGTCAAATGTTTTTCGGGGAAATGGCAACAAATCACTTAGTAACAAAAAATGACGCGGCATTTTTAGCCTGAATCCTATAATTGCGGGTGAAATTAAATTGTCATCATACTCGGACCAATATTTTATGGACTGTTCTCGGATCACCGTGCAATGCACAAATATTGATGATGGAGGGCAATCGAAGTGTATGTATCGAGTTATAAATAAACTATATGTCTTTTGATGGTTGTAGGGATTTAGTATCATTAACTGATCTAATTTCTCTCACGGACCTCTCTATAGTAAATTTATAGTATGAAAAAAAAAATACACACACATTCGAATTCATCACGGGGCCCAGGACTGGAGCCCTGTTATGTCAGGGCGCGATTCCTATATGCGAGATACAATTTTTTTTCCACTCTGTGTTGCACATTTCAAATACTATCTCAAATATCTAAAATATTTTTGGAATTGAAATTTCTGGTTCAATATATTGTTGAATAAAAAAATCCAGCAGAACGCGTTAAAATTTTCGAGTTATTTTGTTTTGCAACATCATTTTGATCGTACAAAAAGACTCATTCTGTGATAGTCCGCTAAATGCCATTGCAAGCACATGGATGCTTTTAAGGTGTTCAATGGTATTTTCCACAGCGTTGATAGTCTGTTGCTGGAGGTTAATGCAGCATCGTTAGAACAGCTGTTGATCAGAAAGAATATTCAAAAGGTGAGAAGTTAGCCTATCGCGAGAGGTGAGAAGTTAGCCTATTTGTGATTTCTTCACTCTCACTTAATGGCAAACGAAGCGAAGAACTTTGCCAAGATACTAAGTAAAACAATTAATCAACGGTCTATCAGATTGTATATAGAAGCAGAGAGTGAAAAATCGGAACCGTTGATGGGAAAGACGAAATGAATATATACGCAGTTTTACACAATTATTTTCTGCTTTGTAGTTTTACGTATGCATTCTGAATAAGAATTAATGAACAAATATCTTGAAATTTCTTGAAGATTGTATAAGTGCGTCTAATGTTTTATTTAGCATCATTTAATATTAGCTCTCGTTTCTACAGATTTTTTATTTTAAAAACAAAATCAATGACCCCTTTTCAAAATAATGACCCAATGGTGTTTGTTTAAATTGGCAATATTTGTGTGATTTAACTCATAGTCAAAGTCTAGCACAAATTCCAGTGATGTCGGCTGTGTTCGAACACCAATAGTATTCTGTATCACGGAGGTGAGCACTCTACAATAAATTCAGAAATTAAAATTTCCTACAAAAAGCTCAAGCCGAGCACTCCACAGGTCTAAAACCCTGGTCTAAACCAATATCACTGCAACTACCGATTTCACGTTACTACATTCACTGCCATTAAAAACTACAAACCCCAGAAAAAAATAAAGGTTGGTGTCTTTTAATCTAAACTGTTTAAGTTAAGCAGCTAATTAGATACGTGATATGACTGAACAAACTTGCTTGCCACCAGAGGTAGTAAAATTCCTCACTTTGTTGCCCTATTGAAAAGCTTTCGAAAACTGATTGTCTGCAGTTTTCCTGTTGCTGAGGGATGTTTGATAGGCACATATCTTTTGGATTATCGAAGGAAATTCTTCCACTTGACAGAGTTAGAAATGGGGTAAAATTATCAGAATTCGAGAAGCTGGATCGTCGTATCGACAAATTGCATGGCATCTAGGTTTGAACCAGATTAGTAAGAGTCACTAGGACCAGCGCATGTGTGGGGATATACACACTCAGTTGCCAGGACCGATATACTAAGACAGTGACACCTTCTTCTTCTCTAAAACGTACAAAGTGTTCATCTGGAGTCACGTGGCACTATTGCTACAGATTCAATGTTAGCCCAATTTCAAGGCACTGGTCTTAGGGAGCGTACGCATGCTGCTATTGGCAAGCACCCATCGTCACTTCCTTTTGTAGCGGTGATGGGGTCTTTGTGAATACGAGGAACGCAACCATAATAAAACATAGGCATTTTTAAACAAACAAAATGAGACATACAGGGTGGGCAAAAAATCCGTAGAAACTTTAAAAATTCATAAAAACAGGAAAAATAACCGAAATAAAAACGGTTTGTATCGCTAGATCACGGGATTTTTTTTAAGACAGGAAAAAAATAACTAAAAAAGCAGCCGATAGTTGGTGCTGACGTACACAAATCAAAGAAAAGATACGCAAATAACGAACAGAATGTCTCCAAATCGTTTACTACAGTAGTATGTGTTCCACATGACCATCCCCACAGGGGAGAACAAATTGCAGGCGAGTCACAAATCCAACAACAGCAGAGTGCAGCAGGCCCACACACATGGTTCACAACGGTGAAGTGGTTGTGGATTAGGAGCGCAAGTTCTTATAACAGTCTCATTTGCATATTTCCACCGAAGTCTTTCGCACCAGCGCCATCTATCGGCTGTTTTTAAGTTATTATTGTTTCCTGTCTTAAAGAAATTCCCGTGACTTAGCGATGCTAACCCTGTAAACCGTTTTTTATTTCGGTTATTTTTCCGGTTTTTATTCATTTTTAAAGTTCATACGGACTTTTTTCGCACCCTGTATATATTTTTGTATATTTTTTATGGGAAATATTTCTTTCCTTAAACGTCTCTCAGTCGCGATAACTTTTGGATTAACTCATTTGAAGCACGAGTAATTTTTTTCGAAAAGATTTGCAACACATGCCTTTTTCTTGTTAAGCTGTACTCAAATATGGGTACAAATGGGTTAAGAAAGATATGAACAAATATATGAAGAAAGGCTTTTACGCATTTTCTATCTGAATAAGTCTGATTGTTTTGAAAATTTGTCAGAAAAAGAATGTCGTTACATATAGTAAACTACAGTGCACTCAAGAAGTTCATAGACGTAGTTTGTGTGCGTCCAGAAGGCCTAAATAGAAACAGTTAAGGATAAATAGGCGGAGATGTCGACGATGAGTAGCAGCTCCAAACGAATTAACGGACTTTCGCTCTCTCCACAAAATTACAGACCACGAAAGATTCCAGAGTCAGACAGAATTACACATTTCGGGGGAATGAAGCCGAAACGTCAGTTGTTACGCGTATTGCTGCACCAAGAGATAATTACTCTCTTTTTTTCCTATTAACCCAAGCTCGTCCCAAACGGAATCATTAGAGACAAGAAAAAAATGGTATTGAAGGATAGAAAAAGAAAGTGATTGACGACAACGAGTGAACAGCCGGAGACATTATGAATCGAGCTGGAAAAATTGTGACAATATTACGCTATTAATTTCTTCTCCTCTGGTTCATCTACTTCCGCTGAATTCGAAATGGTACAAACACATCAACATGTTTATGCTCTTTGTTAAAAAAATACATTGCGCTAACTCTAAATTTAGTCCATTCAAGATTATTAGAATGTACCGAAGGTTCTTTTGACCGGAAATGGCCCACGAAACGAATTTCACCACTTAAGCCCAATAAGTGGTTTCACAGTCATAACAAATAAGCCAGTATCAAGAACATAATGCTGTAGACCGTAGATACGTTCATCCCACTTTACGCAATTTGCTTTGAGCGTTACAACTCACTCTCAACACATAGAGAAAGTGCATAATATATATACACACATGTATAGAGTAAACTCGTGAGCTAGATGGCCATATTTTTTCAAATCGAAGAGTTCGGATCGAATATACATAAATTCTCAAAAAATAATTTTTAACCAACTCGGAGACATTGTTGTTGTTTTATATTAGAATGGACGTGAAAAAGAACTGGTAGAAAGCCGAAAACACACACACTACAAAACTATTTGGGCATAACATCCCTCGATGTTCGGATAAATAGCTATATTTATATCGATGATAAATAAGTTCGAGTTTTGAGGTATAAAAAATTGAGGTAGTCTGTGTCATAGACTCTGCAGCAAGTTTTCACGTGAATACGTTTTTTGTGTCTTGAATCGCGTGGTAGATCATTACATTTGTCTTTGGAATAGCTAACAGAGACGATACCAATGTCGTCTATTTGCGTTGTGAGCTGCTGGAGATATAGCGTAAAACAATTTCAAATGCGGGCCGCCAGCCAGCCTAGTGCCCAGACCAGAAGACGTATTAACATCCATATGGTGTAATCGAATTTGTCTTGAGAATATCTATCAGACGACATCATTGGCTTCTATTTGCGTTGTAAACGTCTCTCGAGATATAGCGTAAAACAATTTCATTACGAAAGCGGGCTACGAGCCTGGTGCTCAGCCCGGAGCAGATATTAAAACCAGGCTAGTATCATTGGTTTTGTCCTAAAAATGCCTATCAGACGACACCATTGGCTTCTATTTGAAATTGCAAACTTCTCGAGGTATAGCGTAAAACAATTTCGTTACGAAAGCGAGCCGCGAGGCTGGGGCCCAGACCAGAACAGGTATTAAAACCGGAGTGATATTATTGGTTTTGTTTTAAAAACGTCTATCAGGTGATACCATTGGCTCTTACTTGCGTTCTGCACCTCTTAAGGTATAGAACAAAAAAACAATTTTGGCCTACAAAAACGGCCGTGGATCTGGTGACCAGACCAGAAGAGGTATCAAAACCAGAGTGATATCATTACATTTGTCTTAACGAAATCTACCCACAGACATCAAAAACATTGATGTATTCTGAATACTTTTTGAGATAAATGAGTGTTTAATGCATTTCGTCAAGCAACATTTTGCGAATGCACCCAGTATCGTCAGATGATTTGAAAGACATATTCACGTCAAAATATTTGTTATAAAAATACCTGAAAAAAGCTAATTACTTTAAAAAAGGTGAATAATATAAAAATATTAGAAAAGTTTCTTTTCGATATAATAATATTATTATAAATATATTATCAAAATATTATCACCCCATTCCTGTGAAAGATAAGCATGTTTCGTGCAATAGACACATATAATCCAGTCAGATTTAATCTTTGTGCCGCCACAACCTTCTCCATGTCCTGCTCATTCATAAGGCTAATTATTACTGGATATGTCACTGGAGGCATTTTTCTAATCTCGATTTCTTCTTCAGAGTTGCTGCTGGAAGAGCTTTAACACTGGTGTATCTTCTTATTTTGTTTTTTCTTGGGTCGAGGACTAAATGCTTCAATTACTTTACATAAATCGTCTTGTGTACACACCCCACGCATAAACAGCGATAGACTTGAAGAACTGGGGTGAGAGATGACGAGGATGATGTCAGTACCTATTTATACATACATGTTGGATCAGTGAATTCCATCTTTGACACTGGAGGGGGCAATGTCCCCCATGACCCCACATATCTCCGCCGATGACCCCACGGTTCCTACCATGTTTCTTAGCATATATATTTGGCATCTGAGATAAAAACAAGAATCTGTTTAACATGTACGCCGAAATAAATTATCAAATAGACTGGCCATCTACCCCTAACAAGCACGATGCTTATCTGATAAGCATGGCACCAATGACACGCACAAGAATTAGGCATACAAGGGAGCAGGGCTGCAACTAAGTAGGCCTATTTAGTCAGTCCGGGCAATACCAGCTCTATTTAGAAGGTTAGCTTGACTAATAAAGCTGGTGTTGGTCAGGGCAAGAGCATGCAGTTTGGCACTGCCACCCTCTATTTGCAACCCTGTATAATAGTGGGATTTGCTATCGAATATCGTTTGCCGTATAACAAATTATTGTAGGACAGTGTGTTTTGCGCGAATAATACCACGTTCATACTCCCGATAGCATGGCATAAAAATAGTACCTGGAGGTGACGTTATAGCCAGATGACTTACCCTAAAGAGCGGATCATGGAAACATTTCATCAGATTGTAACCGCAGGGAAAACTTCTTTCGCTTTTATTCATCTTTGAATGAAGGGAATGAGACCGGAGAAGGGGGGGGGGGGTTACGGTATAAATTCCGAGAGGCCCATCCATAGGATAGAACCACATACGGACTAGGGGAATGACAGATGAGGGGAAAACAGTTCATCTATCACGCGTTAATCGCACCGCGTGTCTCTTTTGGCAGAGATTCTTGCAAAACCCTAATCGACAATAAATCGCTATGAAATGTCAAAAAATTGACTTTAATTTTTCCTTAATCCTCGTCCTACACACATTATCTAATGTAGTATCGGGCTTATAGTAGTTCTTAGCCAATTCTATTCATCTAATGATTTTCAGATGAAGTTTGAAACTTCAGTACACGATTATGTTCAGTTTATAGAAGGAATAAATGTTTCAAGTTTCAAAGGAAAAATTTCATTTTATAGTTTCTAATGGGATAAGAAATTAAGTTTTGAGCTTACAAAACATTGAAGAAAAGTGAGAGATTCAATCGTTGTGCTCAAGCCCACATTCAAGTCATCGCCGTGGAACGACTTTTACATAAGAAAAATTAAGGAACTAATCGTCACACACAAACAAACGGTAAACACCTATTTGATTTGATCTTTCTCTCTCTCTCTCTTGCTTTGATAAAACACACCCCGGTATGTTTATAGATTTAGACTGGCAGACAAAAAAAACATCTACTCAATAAACTACGAAGTTACGCGACCGACGACAACCGCGTAAATCAGGTATGGTTTTGCATAAAAAAAATTCACGTAAATATTATATACAGTAGTTGATTGGGACAAAAACTTTGAAGAAACGCGTTTTTCCGTCTCACCATGTGGGTGTACCATCTGTTACTTTCTCATGACTTGATAAAACTTAACTTGTCCTGTGACTGCATTTCCGTTTTCAAAAATTCTACATTACCTAAAGTCTGTGCAAATGAAAGCTATGTGTTGAACGCTTTGAATATTTTCGTAACACCTTGGTCAATCGAACGAAATGAACTGTTTGTGTTTGTAGGCAAGAAAACAACTTTCACCCGTGGGTTGAATCAATGGAGAGTTGTAGACCAGGCACATTGTAAATAATGAGCATCAACATCACATTAAACGGTTTTTTTTAAACTGGAAATAAAATTCGGTTTCAGATATGAAATTGTGACCTTTTTCACAAAAATGGCAGACGATTGTGTATGTGTGTGTGTGTGATGATGAGCTTTTTGATTCCAATCTAAAATCACGGCAAAGTTTTCATCTTTATATACTGTAGATGCTCAAATATATCAGCGTAGTTTCCCTATATAGGATGTTCTGACCGGATAAAACAATTCTTACTTGATTATCATTGATAAATTCTTCTATCCCAGCAATAATCTCATGATTGACCATGACCATAATTGGTGTGCCGGGGTCCCAATCGCCGCTGTATTAGCGGTATTAATAACTCCGAAATCGCGCTACTCGGAGTAGCGTAAATCGAGGTATTACTGCACATCAGTGTTTCCCAAAGTGAGCAATATAGCTCCTTGGGAAGTGATGGAACGGGTCAGGTTGACGGAAAAAAACTACAAACATAACATGGGATACTATGGGATTGCAGGCAAGGGGACGATGGGATAAACAAGTTTGTAAGGAAATATGGACTACATCAAGATCTATTTTACCTCCGAAAATTTTTCGAACAAAATAAGTTCCAAATACTGAGAAAAAAGAAAGAATTGTAAAAATAGAGTTCGTTTTGCCACCACGTTTTATATATTTGCGACAAAAATCTCTCTCTCTCTCTCTCACACACACACTTCAAGTATTATTATTATACAGTACATTGTATTGTCCATTACACTCCGGATAAGAGCACCTATATACATTCGACGCTCGATATAACGGCCCCCTTTGCCTTGTCGAAAATGGACGTTACATTGGAGGAGTCGTTATATCGAAAGTAAAAAACATATATGATAGTCGTTCTATGAAAACATTTGTGACTTATCCTATCGGCCGTTGTAAGGGAATGGTTGGTATAATGTGGGGTTGTTATAACAAGTGTCGACTGTATATTTGTTCGGGCAGACACAAAAAATCAAGACTACTATCATTATTATCATCTGAGTCAGTAAAATAATTCTAGGAATCGGAAATATCGTTGCATCATTTTGTTTGCCGCATTATCATGCGATTCAATCCAGTATAACCTAATATCATTATGATTGAGAATGGGAGAGTGCTTATGAAAAATTAAATTTTTTTTTAATCATCGAGTGTTGTTTCAGCAATAGCATTTGATCACCATGATTCCCCTTCATAGGTATTGTCTACTACAGAGGAGCATCACGAAAAGTTTCGTATTTTCACAAGCTTTTATTTCATTAGTAGGGGAAGAATCTGTCAATTATTACCGAATTATTTAAACTGTACCTTACGAATAGCTTCGATTATTATCACTTAAACTATAACTACACCAAATGATCATAATTTCGAGTCATTACTCACGTTGTCAGCAGTTAGAAATCCTTAATCAAGGGTCGTAACTGCGTTAATTTTCATACGTGAAGCTTTTAGAACGATGCACCTTCTTATTGTCGAATTCTATTTCAATCCAGGAAAATCTAAATTCTTGTAGTACTGTACTGAAATCAGGAAAACAAGTAGCACTAAAAGCTAACACGACTGATTTTTTATACAAATACAAATACAACGCCACAACAGGCAAATTGCCCAACGAGGTGGCTGACTTAAGAACATCATGGATCCCCGAGCCCTACCTACTACTGCTACACCACACATGCACCCCGCGGAACCCCCAACCAATCGGTACATGCGGGAATGTGCGTGTAGTGAAACCTGACGTGAAGTTTTTTGTTTCTCTGTAATGCTTGTTATGTGTAGTGCTGCCATCTGCCACCAGTTTTGCTAACTATGAGTGAAGTGTTATGATTGAATGATTTATCGTTGTAGGACTGTTGCTCTCTGTGGCGAGACTTTTTAACGGGAAGATCGGCTCGCATTTGCGCCTTGAAGTTGGGAACCACAGAAAACCAACTTCAGCCGACCACCACTGTAGGGTTCGAACCCGGATCCTCGCATCGCGAGTCCGTCACTATAACCACTCGACCACCACAGCGGCAAAAGTAATTATTTGGAGGTGGGTGGGTTCGAACCCATGTTACCTGAACTCTTCCCATCTCTAACCCCATATCTTACCAACCCACCACTACAGCACTCACTACGTACTATGTACTATATTCGTAAAAAAGTAAGTCTAAAAGAATACTACTTTATACGAGTAAGTCATATTTAATTGGCAAAACACCTACAGCAGGCAAAAATCCTTATCGACAATCAGAAATGTCTTGAACTTGAAGGGGAATCGTGTTTCACAAAATCAAAAATGAAAAAGAACGAGATCGTCCATTAGAAGATTTTCGCAAAGAAGAATCGGCAATGGGTCATCCAATGTGCTGGTAATTATGACTCTTTCTTTCTTCATGGGCGGCCCACATGAGAATGCAATAAGAACAGCGGGCAAACATCCGCAATCTACTACTACTACTATTACAAAACAAAAAAGTGAATGAAAGGAAAAAAAACAAAGGTCTTTGTGAGAAAACGTCGCGATAAAATCCCACGTTGTGATCGAGCTTCACTCTTTTCAAGGGCTTCAACAACACGTCTTTTCAAGGCTCTTCTTTTTTGCATCTCTCAAGTGTTTAAAATACGTTGCCTCAAATGTACTTTGTAACTTCCTATTAAATCCCATGCTGAATGTCATCGACTTGAACTGCTCTCGGTCAACCTGTTCGAGTACGATCTCATGAGTAAAGTTTCAATATTTGATACTTAGAACTACTCCAAATATTCTTTTGATAGTGCAGCACTTGGATTCGAGTCCAACTTTGGTTTTATTATTTTTTATTGAGAATTCAGCATGTATCAAACTCACTTTGGAAGATGAATAAAAGCGTCAACAATTCCAAAAGAATGCCAGAGAGAGAAAGAAAATATCTTTATATATATCAATCGTATTCTCTACCACGAATTCGTTAAGGTATCCGACTAACTTTCTTGTCACTTTTGTTTAAAATGGTACTGGAGTGAACTTCAAGAACATTTTTTGATATAAAGTGACCCAAAATGGTGAAAACAATAATAAATTTTGGATTTTGTCATTTTCTATGAGAAATTCATTTTTAATGCCAAATTTTAAGCCAAATTCGTGTAATATTCGATACACGGTTGCAAAAGTTCTTTGAATTGAGTGATTTTGTTATTTTCACAGTACATTCAGTTAGTAATGATGCAGGTTATGAACCAAAATTTAAAGGATTGTATGATATGCTCATATAAGTTACACTCAAATCTGTTAGTGAACGTGTGAATTTTTTGAAATTTTACCAAACATATCGAATATAAAAACACTATAATTAGACAAATATATGTGATAGACCTTAGATTTTGATTCATAACCTTAACAATAGCAAATTAGCAAATATCATATTAAAATTTTGTAATGATGCAATGAATAAATTTTTTTAATCATGTTTCAAACTCAAGGAAAATGCCAAAAAAATTGCATTCTGCGTAAAACGCGTTTAAAGTTTTTGTTCGATGGATTACTTGTATACTTGTATACATAAACACAATACTAAAGTGAACGTAACTTCGGTTCTAAACATCGTATAAACAAAACAGGGCCTGTTTTGGAATAACAAGAAATGGGGCTTTCATGAAGAATAAAAATAGATGTTTTCTTCCACATTGACATTTTGCAGATAGTCGGATACCTTAAAAAATCCGAAATCAAACGAGTGAGGAATGAACTTATAAAAATAATAATTATTTCTTTTCGTAAATACTGTACAGAAGGGCTGGACAAATCTATTGCCCGACATGCCCGAAGCATGTAAAAATTCCCCTCGGCCACGTGCTTTTTTTGACCATATGCCCGCGCATGTAAAAAATCCAAAAAATAGCGGGGATGGGGAAATGTGTAAATTAAAGGGACTTTCTGACATATCAACAGCCACAGTAATTTTGAAGCAAATTCAGAAGATAATGATTGATTTTAAACATTGTATATTCATTATATGTTTTGAAGAGTATATATATCCTATGTTCCTGAATGTGTAAATAAATATTACATTATAATTGTGTGTAGGATAACTATGTACTTTTTTGTGTTTGCTTTTTGTTGAAAAAATGAAACGGTTTTTACGATAAATTAAATAAATCAATAAGCCCCAATAAACAAATGAATTTAAGCAATGTTTCTCGGGCATATATTTTTTGAAGTTATATGCCCAGTCGGGTATGTAAAATTTTTTAGATTTGTTCACCCCTTGCTGTACAATAATAAAGACTTTCTTTTTTGTACTGGTACGATACGAAATAGAGTACAGAGTTGAAACGAGTTCATGATCAAACTACAACCACCGAAATACCGGCTGTCGATTTAACGAATCGAATGGGGATGGATTATATTTCAATGCATCTGACACCATAAGAGGATAATCGTATTTTGGTTTTGAAGGGGAACTTCAGCAAAATAAAAAAACACAATCACTACGCTGCTATGAGTCGACAGAAACTAAATATAGCTCATGTACATCAAGTACATTGTGTTGTTCCGCGAGAGAGGATGCGAAGCGGCCATTATAATAAGTATATTATGCTGGGGCGTATTCCAAATATATGGCGTAAAGTTTTCTTTTTGGTGGGCCTCACAATGAGCGGCCTCCTTCAAATGAGGCCATCTGCAAGGTGCGGTCGACGTACCATGTTCAACTTGAAACAGGTGGTACATACGAAAACGGACAACAGTTTTGGTTTTCTTAAAAATTGGATCGATTTCCAAATAAAGAAATAAAGAAAAGAACAAAAAGAAAATGGAAACACCGCATTTAAGAGAAGTTTCAAACTTGATTTGAAAATAACAGCTTTTAAATTGAATAACTACTATAGTTCATACTGTGCACACCGCTCAATGTGATCACATAGGGATTCGGGGTTTCTGTTAAAAATAGCCGATTGATATCTGTATCCGAAAAAATCCCGGCGTAAAGTACGATGGTTTGGACAAACGGGGTGTATGGAAACGGGACAACTCCGATTTTCTTTCCCACACAACAGGTTTTCAAAATGTTAAATCGTACATTGTTCTCTTCAGTTAAAAAAAAAAAAAAACAAGATTCCCCGCCCCCTATTAAGCTAAAAATCTTCCTTTTTATTCAGAAATTGTGAGGGCTATCTAATGTGTATCACGAATTATGATACTTTTTACGGTACGTTCCATAGATAGAAGTGGAAGAGGTGACCTATCATTGTTTACTGATAAAACAAGACTGTTGAAGAAAGCGATAATGGATAGTAAAAAGGAAGTTGAATCTAGGTTGGCAGATAACATTGGCTCTGACCAAAAATCATTTTTTCGATACGTCAATAATGGATGTAAGGGGACAGTTGGCCCCCTCTCGATAGGAGGCTCTAGGGTGGAGAGCAATGTAGGCATGTGTCGTGCTTTCAATGACTTTTTCGCGTCGGATTTTAATGGAGATAATGATATTCGATATACGGGTGTTACATGGGGTAATAAAACCCTCAACTATATTCAAGTAGAAGACGTGGAGGTCCTAAATCTTCTAAGAAATGTATGTGCAAGCAAAGCACCATGACCAGATGATATCTATCCCCGGGTCCTCAGGGGATGTGCTAATGAATTGTTGGGGCCAGTCGCACAGATATACAGGAGTAGTGTTGCTGAGGGTATCATCCCAAGAGATTGGAAACTTGCTAACGTTGTTCCGATATTTAAGAAGGGTAGTAGAGAAGCGGTGTCAAATTATCGTCCAGTGAGTTTGACGAGCTCACTCTCGAAAATTTTGGAAATTATCATCAAAAGGCAGTTTGATAATCAGCATGGGTTCGGGAAGGGGAAGTCGTATGTAACTAACCTCCTTTGCTTCTATGATCACGTGACTAAGGCTTTGGGCAGGAGCAAAAATGTCAACGTTGTTTACCTTGATTTTCAGAAGGCATTCGATCGGGTCCAACATGGTAAACTCTTGAAGCGTTTACACGAGATTGGGATGGGGGGCAACTTGATGAATTGGATAGAATCGTAGTTAAGAGATAGGTCGCAACGAGTTATGGTGAACGGGGAATTCTCTGGTTGGACGGACGTCACAAGTGGAGTTCCTCAGGGAAGTGTCCTTGGCCCCATACTTTTTTCACTTTTTATCGATAAACTCGATCAGGGTATCGATGAGATTACTAGCAAATTCGCAGATGATGTGAAGCTAATGGGGGTAATCGGGAATGAAAGCGATAGGGAGTTGCTCCAGACCAACTTAAACAGTATTGCAGCATGGGCAAATGAATGGAACATGACGTTTAGCGTAGATAAGTGCA
Organism: Pholcus phalangioides; assembly: GCF_987345545.1. Lineage (NCBI taxonomy): Eukaryota > Metazoa > Arthropoda > Arachnida > Araneae > Pholcidae > Pholcus > Pholcus phalangioides. The sequence goes on along the minus strand of NW_028301619.1, from coordinate 10,534,959 downwards.
TGGTCGCTCATTTTGGTTTGAACAACCCACGGTTCTCTTACGAGTTGAATGGTGTCACTATTCCGGATGCAACTAGGGTCACCGATTTGGGAATTCTCATTGACGAGCGACTTATGTTTTCTGAACATTGTTCAGCGGTGGTCAAAAAAGCGAATAGAATGCTCGGTCTCATTTTCAAAAAGGTCTCTTCGCGTTCTCCTAATGTCATTCTTCCGCTTTTTCGAGGCTTAGTTCGTCCTGGACTGGAGTATGCTGTAAGGTTTTGGAGACCATACCCCTACAGAGGGACATAGACTTGGTTGAAGGGGTGCAGAGAAGAGCTACGCGTATCCTTATTGGCACACGGGGCTAGAGTTATGAAGAGAGACTTCATTTTTTGAATATATTTACATTGGATGAACGCAGGTGTCGAGGAGATATGATCGAAGTGTTCAAAATTTTCAATGGGATGGATAGGATGGACCATGAACTTTTAGTACACCGCCAATCGACTGCTTTTACAAGGGGACACTAGTATCGATTGGTGAGGGACAATGCAAGGTTATGGTGTCGCAGGGAATTCTTCTCTAATAGGGTTGTTAATAAATGGAATAGCTTACCCCCGGAGGTAGTAAATTGTAACACAATTGACACGTTTGAAAAGAAATACGATAAACATGTTGGGGTAAATCGAGAAGCTATCCATTCTTAGAATAAGACAACCATAAGTATTCTTTATGGGCGTTGTATAATATTTTATCATGTGTATATATTGTTTATAATTTGTGTTAATTGCATTTTTAATTGGGTTGCTGTATTTTTGAAATATATGACATCCATATTTTTATGGGCATCTTTTTATCAGCCATTGGTTGGCATTTTGTCTGTTGTGGCGTTGTATTTGTATTTGTATAGATCACATATGAAATGCCGACTTACCGGCCAAGGAACTGTGAATGTGGTCACTTTAAAATAACTGACCATGAACTGAAAAGGAAGGGGCTTACTTTTTACCTTTTACATGCCTTCACTATAGGAAATAAATTTCTAAAGAATCGCTACACGTACAAGGATCATAGCGACTATTACGGCCCAATTAGGAAATTGTTAATTGAGTACGGAAACTTTTGTCAATAAGGGAGCCTTTTGACCGCCTACATAATCTTGCAGATTGATAACGATAACAAATAGGGAAAAAAAAGGAGTCTGATTCAAACTTAGCATCAAAATATGCGGGAAAAAACTTTCGAAGAAAAAATTGATAACATGAAACCGAAGTCCTGATAACTATAAACGACTTTTTTTCCTTGTTATGTTATCGATCCATTCCGTACTTTGCAAAAGTGATAACAATACCAAAATGATAACATTATCCGTGATTCTAATAGGCGGCGTCTACTGTAGTTCTAAGTAACGATCGTGGTTTGGTGATGTATTCAAGCCGTTTACAGCACGAACAACAATGATAACAACCAATCGAAGGGATGGGGGAGAGAGAGATTATATGGATGAAGTGTTGTTGGTGGGTCCATTGTCAACACCATATTTTCCCCGAAATTATGGGATGCTGCTAGAAAGGGTACTGGGAAAGAGAGGGAAAAAGCTTGTGCATTTTTTTCTCGCGGAAATAACGGTTCCTCACCGGACATCGGTAATTCATATTTGTCCGAGCAATGACTGTTGGTTGTTGATCCATAAACAGGAAAAGATCAGTCAACCCTCCTCGTTCGAAGAGATCATTATTGATTGTATATGTGACTCATGGTATGTGCATTCCTCGAGTTGGCAATCTTATGTTCTCGATCAAATCCCGCCATTGTAACAAACGCTTGTGTTTTTAACCCTTTATTTTGCCGCATTGCTCTCAAAAAAGAAGCACGAGTTTCTAATATTTTTCAAACAAAGGCATTGTATATTTTGAGCTCGTTTCCGTATTGATGCTCCTAAACAATCCCTAAACATTTGATTTTTACTTGTGAGCTGTTCATGAAGTTTCTATAATTACCAGCAGATTGGCTCAAAGGTACACGTCTTCTATTTCTTGAAAAGCCAAGAAAGAACGATTTTTGAACCTTGCATTTTGGGGAGAAATAACGTGTGTGGAAAAATATTGCTGTGTATTCTTCAACAATGATAGAAAAATAAGTTGGCAAACACTAAATAGTATTTAACGTTTTTATACTGTTCAAATCTATGTAAATCTTAAAAATATGGTATGTCCCCTGAAGTGCAGCATCCCATATTTTTTTTAAATATTGACAATAATTTTTTTGTCATGTAATAGCATTCAAGGTACCTCTTCATTTGCTTTATACAACCCTTCAAAATTTTTCTCTTATGGATATTTCAATGCTTGCCTATTAAAGGGTATTAAAGGATTTATAGTGAGTCATGTAACCGATCGTATAACTAATGTCACATCCTAATTAATGCAAAATTTTCTTAAAATTGCTGCACTGGTGTTGATTTTTATCCAACGCACGGTTTCTTAGTTTCTGAGCTTTGTGTTAGAAATGTTATTTGTTTTGATAGAAACTGAGACAGACGTATTCCGTCAAGGAATTGGATAGTGCGGTAACGTCAAGCTGTAAACTTATCCTTACAGTCTATATTACACTAAGAATGAAAAAAAAGATCAGTTCGAAGTTGTTTTTTGAGCTGTGGTATGTGTGCTAGAAGATTGGTGGTGGTGTTGCAGGCAGGCGCCAAACAAATACAATAACGCGACAGCGCGGCGCGCATATCGTTGACTTTTGCGTTCAGAACAGAAATTGATGAGTGTTCAGTGGCTGATCCTAACGCAACCAGTTTTTAATAAATGATCATATTTGAAAGAAAAAAAGGGCAACACGATTCATAGAGATTAACCTTAACAAAGATCCACGACAACAAAATCAACAACATATAGTAAAATTTCGTGGTAGATCCTAACTATTCGACAACCCAGGTCACACACTCACTGTACGCTTGACAATAAATAATCATCTTCATGCATAATGTTACACACGCTTCGACGATAAGCTTACGGACAAAAATTACCATAATAGATGTAAAATCGAAACGAGAGAGAAAAAGACACATTAGTCTGGCTTATTAATTAAAAATGATAATTTGAGGTCGGTCGCATGTACCGCAGCTTAACACTTTTACGTCTTCAGTCCTGTTTGTTTCTTCCTTAGACAACAGTTATTAATTATTTCCTGTTTCGCTTTTCGACGCCACAAGATACGCTATTCATCCGATTCTGTTCCAAATTTATTCATTCATTTCGCGTTACGGGGATTATATATAGGTTGTTGTTAGGATCGTCTTCATGCATAACTCAGGTTGTCTGTGTCCCCTTCTTACTTTTCACAATGCATTTCAATATCTTTCAAGAATTTTCTGGCGTATTATGTCAGTGCGGGAGGAGATGGGTCAATTGAATTCATTGACGGCATCAAGTTTCTACATATATTGTTGATGAAGCATTCGGTTTGTGATATTCAGAAAGAAATTCTCAAATCTGAAATTTTTTACATCATAATTATGCTGTGTAATTATGGTACGAAACATGACCTTGAATTCGGTCCAAGGCGAGAACGTGTGCGTATTATTATTTGCTATCCAAGTCGCAATCAAGTGACATTTATCAATCTTCTATAGTATGTCCGTTTAACCCATGTAAAAGTAACAGAAGTCAACATATATATATAATTTCGATTTTAAAACTAATTAATTTTAAAAAATCGTATGTGAAAAGAAGGATAGCTAATATTTTATAAAAATTTCATTTGCTATGGCGCTTATTTTTATTTGGAAGCAAGAGTTTTTTGGTGGCTCTCTTTTTGTTCAAGCAATTATTCGAAGAAGAAATTATAAATCGAAAAAGTAAAGAAAAGTGAAGCGCATGCACAATAATTACCCCCACGCACTCATCTTAAATATGCGGCGGAAAGTTCACGGCGGCTTAAGCATCCCATTGATGATGAACAGCCACAAAAGATTCTATTGGCAATATGAGTGAGAAGGTAACGCGAGCGGATCATCTCCCGCACCCAAAAGTTACGTTAGCCTTCACCACCGACAACATGTAAAGATGGTCCATCAGATTTTGTGGCCTTTACCATTTCTCAAATGCGTCCCAATACACCTCCCACTGTCGTCGACGAAAGCTCCAACTATAAATCAAGGCAGATTATAGCACCTAATCGAGAAGGCACGCTCGACGAATGGCTTTCGTGGCACTAACACCAGATATTCAACACGCTTCCTTGCTTTCCATTCATTTCGAAAGAACGTCATTGGCCAATTGAACCAGTTTATTTAATCAGAATCTTCTTTGAAACATTCTGTAATTTTCAATCAAATAATGGAATCAAAATCACTTCTGTTAGAGCATAAAAAAATTGATATAAATGACCCTATTCACATAAAAGTCACACTAAAAATCCACATTAATGGCAATTAGTGGTTACAAGTTATTGATAATCACAATTTGGTTTCGATAACAGGCACGTTTTTGTGTATAAAAAGGAATTTCGACAAACGAAACTGAAATTTCCATTCATTAATAATAAAAAATATAGAACAAAAATTTTTCACATCGCACTGTTAATCATTTTTGTCGAATGACGATCATTTTATGCACACGAGGCTAATTAGACAGGGATCTATGAAGAGATTTAAACAGATTTCGAAATTTTGTATGCTCTGATGTCTACTTTCATGGATTCAAACCCAGATTCATGTGCTAAGGCTAACCCCTCGGCTGCAAGGCGGCATCATCCGTATTACTACTAGGACAATACCCTTATATTTTAGTCATGTTTTTACACGTGGTGATACTAGATGCAGAAAATGTGTTCGCGCCCGATTAACGGAAGCTAGTAATGACAGTAAACATGGCATAGCATTTCATTGTACATGGAACTATAATGGAACACTGTTCTTTACCCTACGTAGGTAGAATAAGAACCGACAGAAGAAGTTAAACAAAGCATTGTTCACTTCATCCATTTCACGTATTGCCGCTCTTTCGAAAAACCACATTTTTCATCTGCTGAAAGGAGACGAAATATTTCGACAAAGAATTTCACCCACAAGAAAACGACAAGACGCGTCTTTCAAGAGCGAGATTCACCAAGTTTTTGCACTTTAGCCCCAAAATGCCGCTCTGCTTGTCTAAGCCGAAGAATATAAAATATTTTAAGGCTGGCTTTTTTACTCGGAGCCGAAACTTTCAGGTGTTTGGGTGCTCGAAGACACCTCATTGATTGATGACGATTCAAGGAACATCTTCCGTGAATGGCAAAATTTGAAATAATTTGTGTTTTTACTAATAATCAACATATTCACTCTTTTTTGAATCGCAAGTTTTGTTATAATCATTATGAAGAGTAAGTATAAATATCAGAAATATTTTTCCGAGGACTTTTCTGTTTTACTTGTGATGTTGGAATTACAGTTGACGACAAACAGAAATTCACTGGAATCACTTAATATTATTAAAAAATAAAGATGGATGTCAAAACTGAATGTTTTTTCAGCGATTTTTTTCTCATAATATATGAAAGTGATGATTTCTTCTCGAAAGAAAAAATGAGTAAAATACTTTTATATAAAGGGTACGTGGTGACTATCTTGGTTATCTTTCTTTCTCTAGCAGTCAAGGGCGTTTTGTTACCATCTGGGTTCTACAAGATTAATGGCTCTCGAAGTTCCATCCTGACATATAAGCAGGCGAAAACGAGGACATCTGTTTAATTATAACAGAATCGTAAGTCATGATGTCATACGCCACACTCGAATAGTTTAGAAAATTAACTGCTGACGTTTGAAAACGAGAGCCATAACACATGGATGAGTTGTCAAGGGATTTACAGAAGGCCCCGTTGGCTAGTTCGTTTACTGATAGACCTGTCGGAAGTTTATGTTAGTTTTGAGGGATTTGGCACATTCTAGCAGACAGAATAAGACGAGGAGAACAACGTATTCCTTTGCACGTGATGGGACTTGGAGTCACACACAAACCCATAATGACGTTGTTCATTCGTTGCACGTATTTCCCGCGAAATTTATTTCGATTTATTTAATGAATGAAAAAACTGACACGTATCTGAGAACATTATATGCCCTCGTGAAAAATACCTACGATTCGATTCTCTCGAATTCTTATTAACGGTCCTTACAGATGACCGAAAGTTACAAAAGTAATCTGTCGGCGACTCGTTTCTAAAGCGGTTGAAAATACTGCCAAATAAAAATAAAAAAGATAAATCAAAAGTTTTAGTTTCAGAGAGGAAGTAACATTCCAATCGTATCTTACTTACACGGGAGTAGATAGTAAGCAGAAAAGTGCAACAAGATACTTTGAAGCTGATAAGAAAGAATCTTACAACAGTTTGGATGGACGCAATCGTCCTCAATTAAAACGGGCGACAAATAAAAAGAGACTCGTCAACCCCGACGTGCATCTGACAACGAAACAATAAGAAAAAAACCAATTTGATGGTATGTTTCTTGGTTGCGTGCTTTGCTTACGTTAATACGATACAACACTTTACGTGTAAAGTTCTACGATTTACCATTGACACTACTTGTAATCAGAGCAACTACCACAAAAAACATGGAGCATCTTCCAGTCGAACAGGTGGCTTAAAATGGCTTCACATCTCCCAACACACTTTATTTTATCGTCAAACTCAATTTATTTATTTATTTTTCAAAAAATCTAAAACATTAACGTCATTTCTCCTCCCGTAACATCAATTCGAGAGTGCTTCAAGTTTGAATGCATTTATTATTTCTCAATTTTCTATATTTTCGTGAAAAATTAAACAAGGGAATCGAACAAATTTTACCGGAAAAGATTTCAAATTTTGATTAATACGAGTAGATTGCACTGAATAGCGGTTTAGATGTATAAAAATAAAGTAAAGAGTTTTAGGCACGTTTCACAGAACGTTATGAAATTACTTTCTTCAGAGAAAAGGGAATAAATTAAAATTAATAAAATATAATAATACAAAATATGTTTTGAGAAGCCTTCTCTATATATATAACATTTTTTTAATTCTTTTGCTTCTGTCATCATTTCCTCTTTGCTACTGAAGAAAGAAGTCCCGAAACAAGTCCAGATATGTTACCTATAAATTTACGTCCCAGTTCAAAAAGGCAACACGCCATGATAACGATGGACGATGCCTCCACATATTGAAAAATAGCAACAACTCCCAACTTTGCTTATACGTTTCTATTGTAATTAAATCTGAGTTGATTCCCATTCACTTCCATACAAAGTGAATCTTTAGAATGCAGATATCTCAAAACATACAAAATTTGATTTGTTGCCTTTTTGAACTGGGTCGTCGATATGATACCTACGCTCACCTGTATTCATGGATTTTGTTCTCCCATTTCCATTAATGAAAGCGAAATTTCGTAGCAAATAAAGTACCGTGGAATACGAATAATATATTTTTCATTATCAAGTCTATCAAAAGGAAACAAAGAGTCGCCAATTTTAGACATATGACCAAGAGTAAAAAGTGACACCCTTTTTGGATACCCTTTTGGAATTAATTTGCTTCCCGTAACACCATAATTTGTACATTGGGTGAAATCATGGAGCTATTTTAAACAATGGCGATTGTAGGGAAAAGCAAATTCGTTGTGGCTAACTGATTTCCAATTAACAATTGTGAAAGCAGTCGAAATGAATTTTTGAATGAGTAATTATTAAACCCTCTTTTTTTCACACGTAATTGTATTTTCTTTCTTCTGGACAAAAGCTGTTTGAAAACAACGATTAAAGTCTTAATGAGTGATTTTGAGCGCCTCCCATGCGATTTTTCACAAGTCTTGGGAAGACGATCATCTTTTCCATCGCACCCGAAATAATAGCGTCATGTTGCACCCTACGGCTCATATTCCAGGATCTTAAAAAAAAAAAATGAAAATAAAAAAGAATGTATCATTAAAAAAACCGGTCGAAGGACGTGCCTTGAGTGAGTCTCTGGTTGGACACTTTAATTTAATAGTTTGCCTTTTTTTTCTCCATGTGTAGCGAGTTGTCGTACGAGCAGTAAATCATTGTGAGTAGGCTGTTCCCCCAGACAGTGATGAGTGCTTCTACTATTCAATAAAAAGTTCAAATTAACGCAGTTTCGATTGCACGATTAGCTAATATAAAAGTGCTTTTAGTGAGAAAGACCCTGCCCTACAACAGGAACTTGAAGCGAAATTGCTCGCATCTATCATGTCCGCCCAAGATTGAGCTGTGCCTTTCACTCTACTCAATTCGCTAAAGAAATCTAACTCCGTGCCGACATACGATGCGTATATATATATCAAAAAATAGTTTCATTTGTGTAAGCTTCAGTGAAAGTAAACGTCTCTAGTCGGCCATATAGCCTATACAGAAATAATTTCGGTATCACAGTCAAGGTGCTGCAAGATTGTAATGAACTAGTGTATTACCACAAAATCGGAAACTGAAATTTCTAGCTTCACGTGATTTTTAGTAGTGCCCCAATGTTTTGAAATTTAATTTTCAACATAGTTCTGAGAATCGTTGAAATTCAAGTGAACCACCAGATCTGATCCTTCATCAATGAGATGACTGATTCCAAACCCACAGTTTTCTTGAAGTAATTTTGAGAATTTTCTGTTGACTGACATTTCACCATGATGAACAAGCCATCCACATGACATCCCCCCCCCCGCCCATGTCAATCAGAGTATCCGCCTATGATTGACAAGATCCATGAACACAATATAATACGAATAATCCTTTCTTATCAGTTTTTTTTACCTCCAAAGAAAAGCAAGATTTGCACGAAAGGAAAGGAATTTCCGTTTTCCTTTTAACTATCATTGTGCTTGGCCTTCGAGATAAGAGTTTTTCAAAAATTACTTATTTTTGAGATAGAGGGGTGAAAACGCATTGATTCAATACAGTAAATGCAAGGAATTTTTCATTTTTCGAGATGTAGAGCTTTTCGAGAAAGAGAGGTATGACTGTATTTTGGATTATTGGAACAAAAATATTAAAAAAAAGAAAAGAAAGAAATTGATGACTATTTTTGGCGTTACTAAATTTAAGAAAAAGCTATAAAATTAAGCAGGAAGGAATTTGGATTTATACACACACAGAAAGTAAGTTGTTACAGATCAGTTTATAAGTTTTATTGCTTGATAAAAATCAAATTATTCGAAATTAGAAGAAAAATTCACGAAATAAATTTTCAAATACCCACAAAAAGAAAATTCTGGTGCCCGAGAGATTTTAGAGAATTTTATATGGTCATCTACTGTATATAATAAATGCGTGTGAAGCTGTGTACCAGGATAAGGCAAAGACTTATTCCTACTTTAAAGCTTAAGAGAGAAGCTGAAAAAAGAAAAATCCCGAGAGGTGATAATCCTTGGTGGGAAAAACTTTCAAACATATTTCAAAACATTTTTCTCCTCCATTTTCAATGTACAGGTTTAATGCTATAAGATATGACCTCCGATCAGATTACTGTGATGCCAAATGTTCCTCATCGTGGCCAAGTTTCCAGAGGGTTCAGTAACACGAGTGTTTTTTTTATATATTTTATTATTATATATATATATTTTTTAAAGTTTTTACAGGCGAAAAACCTCGAGTTCATCGACATCTCCACAGTTTTTAAATATTATTTTATATTACTTAAAAATCATGAGACATTTACATATCTATTTTATGATACAGCATTATTATTATAACCTCTCTTATTTGTTATAACTAGAACCGAGGGTGAGCCGGTTTAAAAGATTTCGGCTTATCGAGGGAGAACGAAAGCAATCCAAATTTATTATCATATGGCGTATTATATTGAATGTGTTGAGTATTACACAGTAAAGTTGTTTCATTACACGAAGTAAGATAGGAGTGAAAATATTGACAAGTACAGCTTAAGCAAACTTTTTACGGGATACCTTATATATTAGAGGAATATTAAAAATTTGTTTTTGTTCCGTAGAACAGACTCATTATCATCAAGGGTTCCGGAGAGCTTTTAAGTTGAAAATCTCTGGCCTAGTCATATATGAGCATTTAAGATGTAAATGTATATTTTGGATTATGGAGCAAAAATCTTTTTAAAAAAACAAAATAACATTGATGAATATTTTAAGCGCTATTAAATTAATGAAAAACCTACAAAATTGCCGCAAGAAGGAATTGGGATCTTTAACTGCAAACTTAGCGCGAGAGGAAAAGTATAAGTTTTTTTAGATCAATTTTTATAAATTCTACTGCTTGGTAAGAATCAAATTATTTGAAATTAGAAGAAAATTCACGAAATAATTTTTCAAATACGCGAAGTAACGCGAATAATATTTAAATATTGGGAATAATATTTAAATATTAAGATTGTGATTAAAAACTAGTTGGTTCAAATTCATATTGCCGATAGGGACAATTGTATATAGAAAGCACTACACATGCCTACATTGCTCACCACCCTAGAGCCTCCTATCAAGAGGGGGCCAACTGTCTCCTTACATCCATTATTGACGTATCGAAAAAATGATTTTTGGTCAGAGCCAATGTTATCTGCCAACCTAGATTCAACTTCATTTTTTACTATCCCCTTATCGCTTTCAGCAACAGTCTTCTTTTATCAGTAAACAATGATAGGTCCATGATAGGTGATTATGTTATGTTTCAATGTATTTTGTACTGTGTTATTATATATAAATTAGCTGTTACCCGCGGCTTCGCTCGCGTGGATTTGGTAATCTGAAAATTACTCGGCAATGATTCGTCCATAGAGCATTTGAATCTATCATGATCTCCCTTGGGGGTTGAATTTTCAGAAATCCCGTCTTAGTGTGTGTCTACATTATGAAATATTATACTGACCAGATTTCACATTTATAGCTTCGGCGGTTTCAGCTGGGCGCTTTGATTGCCCCGTATAACCTTTTAACCACCTTATGACCCCCTTAGAGGTTGAAATTTGAAAAGTCCCTCCTTAGCGAGTCTTCCCATCATAAAATAAAACAACTGACTAAATTTAATATTTATAGCTTCAATGATTTCAGTGGGTACGATTCGGCGTGATGCCTCCATATAACCATATAACATTTAAACCCGCATTAAGACCCTTTTACGGGGGTTGAATTTTGAAAAAAAAACTCTCTTAGTGAGCCTTTACGTCATGAAATAAAACTATTGACCAAATTTCATGTTTATAGCTTAAACGGTTTCGGCTCGGCGATGATGAGTCAGTCAGTCAATGAATCAGTTAGGACATGTTATTTTACCTGCATAAATTAAATGTGTGATTTCCGATGAAACCGCAGCCACTCCAGCTTTTTTAAGATTAAATTCGTGTTCAGCACACCAAATTGTATAATGTATTGTTATGGCCATCTTTTTTCAGCTATCTCTTTGGGCATTTTGCCTGTTGTGGCCTTGTATTTCTATAAGAAATGGCTATTTTTGTTTCGTACGAAGAAATTTTGTCAAAATTAGTTGTCCAGTGCAATAAAACCACTGATACACAAGTACGACATCAAGAGAAGAATGGCAATTTTTTTGTGATTTAGGAAAAGATCGGGTTTGAGGAATGCTGAATAAGAAAACTTCTACTGTATTGAGACGATCCTTTGACGAGCGAAAAAAGAAAAAAATGTTCTAAAAAATCAAAGACAAGTTTGCTTACGTCAAAAATCTAGCGTTATTCTATAATGAAGTCCATGATGACGAGAAAAGTCGAATCATGTGACTATTATAATTTCACAAGATTTCATCTGATATCTTTCACGAATTTTGGGAAATAAATCACTTTTACTTACTGCTCGTACGTAAATTTCAACTAGAGTCATTTTCGGGCACGTTTTAAGAAGTTGTGCAGAAGAAAAGTGTGAGGCATCCAAAAAAAGGGTCGTAAAACTGAAAAATAATGATTTAAAGCTTATACAAAATTTATTACGACGCTAAAAATGAGTTTATAGCTTTATCATGATCTTCTTCTCACGTTTTTACGCAGAAAAGTCGGAGTACAACGATGCAGGCATAAATCAAAGAAAGAGAGAAGGTATCGTTTTATAATTTCTTCTGCCTCGAATAATGTGGGTGGGTAGATCTTCCTTGCAGGCCATTGTACTGCAACACAAAAAGCAATTCCACAAAAAAGCAGTTAGTTTTAGATTGGATTCACGGAGCACGAATCATCATCATCTCGGTAAAAACTGATGAACTCAACCAGATAATGCCATACCTAATCAAACTGAAGAATAACCTACCTAACCATCTAAGATATGAAAGTGAGGCTTTAGGGTTCTTTCTCAATTAAAAAAAAAAGATTTCATTTTTCCACCGTATTATTTCGCAATAATGGCTTACGAATCATTATGTTTGATGACAAAAGAAAGAAGAAAAATGATTAAGAAATTCTTGAAATCTATGGAATCTGAAGGGAAATAGTTGAATCGAATTACGGCAAAGAGAATGCTTAGCCATGCTACTCACGGTTCTTTAGCACTGGCTGTGGGTATCGAATAAGAAGCTTCTTCTTTCTTTAGAACGAGTAATAGCCGCAAGTAACGGCAGTAAAACATTTCTTCGGGCAAAATCCAAAAACTGTGTAAGTTGGCTCATTTGTCAAAAACTTGATAGGGCTAGTCAGTCTATCGCTCCTCCCCACTAATAGAATGCGCAAGTATTAGGTTTCCGTATCACGCGATCTGTCGTTTTGTTTAGTTGCGAAGGCATAGAGTTTATGAAATGAATGACCTGCCATGCACGTTCACACAACAACAAAAATAGAAAGCGAAATTCCAAGAAATTAAGATGGTTTGATGTATTCATCTTCTATCAATTCAAACCAGGGACCAGTTAGATGTATATTAGGCGCAGACCTTATTCAATATTATTTCATCGAAACATAAACTGAGAAATCAAAAGGATTAAGCAAAGCCTATTTTGTTTTCAACCTTTTACGAATTATGTAGTCATATCACCATTTTAATTTATATGTAATCATCTTTATTTTAAATATTTCAATTCAGTTTTCCGTAAGATGTTAAATGATTTTTATCGGAATAATAATTTCACCAATCCCCGAGGAGAGGTGGGATGCGAAGCCCTCACGGGCCGTATACTGACCTCAGGCCGCCAGTTTTTGACCCTTAGTTCAATCGCAGTCATAGATCAATAACATTCAACCAAATTGAAATGAAATTTTATCATGGAAAACTCTATTTTGCAAAGTTTTGTCCTGACTAATACAATATAACTGCAATAGTATACCTTACAGAAAGAAGAGTGTTTTTCCCAGGTGGAAGAATGTAGAAATTTACGTATTAACGGCCCAGTTCAAAAAGATAGCTTAAAATTTTGTTTTGAGATATCTGCATTTTTAAATCACCACTTTGCATGGACCTGAAAGGGAATAAACTCAGATTTAATTACAGTAAGAAGTGTATAAGCATAGTTGGGAGTTATTGCTGTTTTGCAATATAAAGAGGCATTTTCTACTCTTCTCATGGCATGTATAACTCAAAAATGCAACTTTCTGAGCATGGCATGCATAACTGAAAAATGCAATTTGAACTGGATCGCTGTATTTGTGGATCATATAGGGTTTTCCCAAAAACCCCACGATGGTGAAAGACATTTTTGATCATAAAGACGAAAGTTCGTAATTTTTTTGAGACAATATTTTTCTATACATTATATTAAACTTAATAACCAACTAACACATATAGTTCAGATAGAAATAGTAATCGGAAACGTGACTCACACACACACATGAAGATCGTCCTTCGGAGGCGAAACAAGAGTAAGTGCATTAGCCCAAAGAGAAGAAGTTTATTTCGAGCTAAGCTTCATGTGATAGCGTTTCAAGTGCTTCTAAACTGTCTGTGAATTAAAGCATCTCTTTCCAGCACAAACATGATATAGTGGTGGAGCTTGTTGCTCTTCGGCGTTAAGTATCGTCAAAATAGAGTGGCTATTCAGGTGGATGATGAAATAGATGATCTCTCTCACTTTAGTCTGCTTCAAGATGAATTTTCAACGTGGGTGGTAGCCAAAAATTCTGAACCAAATTTGATGCGAAAGTATTTTGAACAGATATTATGAGATAGAACAAACAGGAAAGCGAGTGCTGGTTTCGACCCATGCAAGCAATGAAATTAAATATAATTTAATTTCATTGCTTGCATGGGCCATGACATTTTTAGGTGTTTATTAAAAAATAAATATTAAAAAAAAACCTTTTTTCTGATAAAAGTGTCTATATATATATCGACAGTACCTTTTACTTTTTCTAATTTAGTGTATTGTGTTTTCTGATCATTTTGAACCTCCCAAAATACAATTTCGGATTTTACTTAAGGTTTAATAACATGTAAAACTTTAAAGCACCGCAGTATATTAAATATTATACGTTGGTGTAAAATGAAATCCCAGCACAAAGAAAGTGAAATACTATTCGTGATGTTGGGATTTCATTTTTCTCCAGGAGATATGACATTATCGTCGCACCTTAAAGTTTTTTTGTTTACGAAAGTGGAAAGATCGTCCATAAATTACCTGTGGTCTTCATAATCATCATCGAAATCATCCAGTAAAGCTTTATTCAGTTAAATTTTTCCGATTTGAATTTCCTGGACTATTAAAAACATTTTCTATGAATTTATTTCATCTTTATGTCTAACTAACTATTCTTGGAGCTTCCCGCATTTACCGATAGGTGGCTTCATTCGGATGGGATCCATCTAAATAAGAGAGGTGTCTGGGAGGTTTACGATAGTCATAGGTCAGGTTTTTTACTCCCAGACCACGTAGTCGAGAATGCGGGTTAGTTAATGATAATCATAACAGTACTGACAGGGAATTACCCACCTCTGACTTGGATGGCTTCTCGATTGACACTAAATCACCGGGCAAATTAAAATGTGTGCTAATAAATGCCAGGAGCTTTGGGTAATAAGAAAGATTTTTTTAGAAACTATGATAGTTGTGGAGGGCCTGGATCTTATAGCCATTACAGAATCTTGGGCAAACGATGGGGACGAATCTTTCTTACACATCTCAGGATACGATACTTTTTTGAGAAATACATCTGATAGGAAAGGGGGTGGAGTGTTGATATACGTGAAATCATGTTTGAAGGCTAGAAAGTGTAACGTGAAGAGAAGTGATATTGAAACTACACTGCTGGCCACCCAAATTGCAACACCAAGAAAGACAAGAGATATCGCAACAATATTTATTTTGTAGATAACATGTTGACCAAGCATCAAATGATTAAATTTATAGACTTCTGTGAAGTGTGGTTCCTGCCAAAATCAGTAGCCAGAGTAGCCGCCATTGTTGGAGATCACCGCTGCCACACGCCTCGGCATTGATTCAAAGAGACTTTGGATGTGTTCTTGGGGTACAGCAGACCAAGCAGCTTCCACGCGTTGCCAAAGTTGATCTGGTGTGGCAGCTGGGGATGTAATCTGGGTCAATCGTTGAGCAACCATGGACCACATGTTTTCTATCGGCGAAAGATCCGGAGAGCGAGCTGGCCAGGGAAGCAATTCAATCTGGCGATTGACGAAGAACCTTTGGACAATGCGTGAAACGTGTTTTCGCGCATTATCCCGTTGAAATATGGCTGTGGGCAAGCCCTGAAGGTAAGGAAGGACAACTGGCTCCAACACCTCGGAGATGTAGCACTGGCTTTTTAAAGTACCGGCAATGCGTACTAGAGGAGTGCGAGAGTGATATCCAATACCGCCCCATACCATAATACCCGGTGCAGGACCAGTGTGGCGGTGCATAACGCAGCTGTTCGGCATCCTCTCTCCACGGTGTCTCCAGACTCGAATCCGACCATCGTGGTGTTGCTGACAGAAGCGTGACTCGTCAGTAAAGACAATTTCATTCCATTGTGCCGTCCACATCCTTCTTTCATCGCACCATTGGCGGCGGAGACGTCTGTGGTTCTGCGTCAAGGGTAGACGAAGCAATGGACGTCTGGCGGACAGACCACTCTGCTGTAAACGGCGTCGAATGGTACGCGCAGACACTGGATGATGCGGTACAGACTGAATGTACTGTGCTATGGTTCGTGATGTGGCTGAGCGATCCGTCACTGCCATACGCACAATACGCCTGTCATCACGTGAAGTGGTGCACTGAGGTGGATGCGATCGAACACGTCGGTCCATCGTACCCTCCTGCATCCAACGATCACATATCGGCATTACAGTTGTTTGGTTTCGTCCAACACGACTACCGATTTCCCTGAAAGATAATCCACAATCTCGGTAGGCCACTATCCTTCCTCTGTCGAACTCGGATACTTGATCAAAAGATGATCGCTGTTTTCTACGAGGCATAATTGATCGTTTTTTTGAAAAAAACACAAGAAAAACACAATTGCCGTACTTCAAATCGTCGAAATCTCCAAGCCTTAAATAGCGCTTTGAAGTGGCACCACAGGCGCGCGTGATGTGCGTCTGCGCTGAAATTCTAATCATTTGCATATCTCACCTCCGCTAATGCATGTTGTAAATTTCATATTATTTGCATGCTTCCTTCAGGGTGTAGCATTTACGGTGGCCAGCAGTGTATATGGGTTGAGCTAGAAAACAAAAGACGTCATAAACTTATTGTTGTGGTTTGTTACAATCCACCGAATAGGGATCCAAACTACATCGCCAAATTTCATGATGAAATTTCCTACATGTGTAAGCGAAAGAGGGTTCTCATACTAGGGGATTTTAATTACCCAGGTATTGATTAGGAGAACCTTTCATCTAGAGATCAGTATAAAAGAGACTTTTTTAAGTTGGTGCTCGAAAATTTTTTGTATCAGCATGTATCAGAAGCCACTAGGGGTACTGCTATTTTGGATTTAGTTCTTAATAGTTCTGAGGACCTTTTTGAACATGTTTCGGTGGGGGAAGAGTTTTCTTCCAGTGATCATCGTATAGTCAGATTTCACTGTAACTTTTCTTCGGGTAGGGTTGATAACAAAAGACTGGTTCCTTGTTTTCGAAGAACTAACTTTGATATTTTGAGAGGAAGGTTAGCGGAAGTTTTCAAAGACCGGTTGGAATCAGTAGGGGTGGTAAGTTAATGGGAAGAATTTAGTTCAAAGTTTTCCTCTGTTTTGCACGACGTCATACCCTTTATTCAAAAAAAAGCGTGTTTGTACATCGCACCCTCTATGGTTCACGGATAGCGTGCGTAACCTTTATCTTGAAAAGAAAAGAGCATTCAGAGAGTATAAAAATGGACGAGGTGACCATTATTTACTGATAAAAGAAGAGTGTTGAAGAAAGCGATAAGGGATAGTAAAAAGGAAGTTGAATCTAGGTTGGCAGATAACATTGGCTCTGACCAAAAATCATTTTTTCGATACGTCAATAATGGATGTAAGGGTACAGTTGGCCCCCTCTCGATAGGAGGCTCTAGGGTGGAGAGCAATGTAGGCATGTGTAGTGCTTTGAATGACTTTTTCGCGTCGGATTTTAATGGAGATAATGATATTCGATATACGGGTGTTGCATGGGGTAATAAAACGCTCAACGATATTCAAGTAGAAGACATGGAGGTCCTAAATCTTCTAAGAAATGTATGTGCAAGCAAAGCACCAGGACCAGATGATACTGTAGTGCTGCCCGCACGATGGCGCTGGCGTATCTTCACAGCTTGTATAATTATTAGTGTATTTTCTGCTAGTGGCATCACAATGAAAATCGGGAGTCAAAGGCGTCTGGCTCGGTTTGTTTATGGTTGATGTTGTCCTACTCACCTCTCTGCAGCCGATAGCCCTGCTTAATTCAACTGTAACTGTGTGTAACTGTCCTACTCACCGACGCGCGTGTCTGTGTCTCGCCATGCACGGGCCACATTTTTCCTCTACCAGCATTTACGTTTATATTGTGTAAATATATAAACGAAATCATTTCATAGATCAACTAAAATATCTATCCCAGGGTCCTCAGGGAATGTGCTAATGAATTGTTGGGGCCAGTCGCACAAATATACAAGAGTAGTGTTGCTGAGGGTATCGTCACAAGAGATTGGAAACTTGCTAACGTTGTTCCCATATTTAAGAAGGGTAGTAGAGAAGCGGTATCAAATTATCGTCCAGTGAGTTTGACGAGCTCCCTCTCGAAAATTTTGGAAATTATCATCAAAAGGCAGTTTGTGAAGTGGATAGACGAGAATAATTTATTGTCTGATAATCAGCATGGGTTCAGGAAGGGAAAGTCATGTGTAACTAACCTCCTTTGCTTCTATGATCACGTGACGAAGGCTTTGGGTAAGGGAAAAAATGTAGATGTTGTTTACCTTGACTTCCAGAAGGCATTCGATCGTGTCCAACATGGCAAACTCTTGAAGCGTTTACACGAGATTGGAATTGGGGGCAACTTGCTGAATTGCATAGAATGGTGGTTAAGAGATAGGTCGCAACAAGTTATGGTGAACGGGGAATTCTCTGGTTTGAAAAAAGGTCACAAGTGGAGTTCCTCAAGGAAGTGTCCTTGGCACCATACTTTTTTCACTTTATATCGACAAACTCGATCAGGGTATCGATGGGATTACTAGCAAATTCGCAGATGATGTGAAGCTAATGGGGGTAATCGGGAATCGAAGCGATAGGGAGTTGTTCCAGACCAACTTAAACAGGATTACAGCATGGGCAAATGAATGGAGCATGACGTTTAGCGTTGATAAGTGCATGGTCGCTCATTTTGGTTCGAACAACCCACGGTTCTCTTACGAGTTGAATGGTGTCACTATCCCGGACGCGCCTAGGGTCACCGATTTGGGAATTCTCATTGACGAGCGGCTTAGGTTTTCTGAACATTGTTCAGCGGTGGTCAAAAAAGCGAATAGAATGCTTGGTCACATTTTCAAAAAAGTCTCTTCGCGTTCTCCTAAAGTCATTCTTCCGGTTTTTCGAGACTTAGTTCGTCCTGGACTGGAGTATGCTGTAAGGTTTTGGAGACCATACCTACAGAGGGACATAGACTTGGTTGAAGGGGTGCAGAGAAGAGCTACGCGTGTCCGAATTGGCACACGGGGCTTGAGTTATCAAGAGAGACTTCATTTTTTGAATATGTTTACATTGGATAAACGCCGGTGTCGAGGGGATATGATGGAAGTGTTCAAAATTTTCAATGGGATGGATAGGATGGACCATGTATACCGCCAATCGACTGCTTTTACAAGGGGACACCAGTATCGATTGGTGAGGGACAATGCAAGGCTATGGTGTCGCAGGGAATTTTTCTCTAATAGGGTTGTTAATAAATGGAATAGCTTACCCCCGTAGGTAGTAAATTGTAACACAGTTGACACGTTTAAAAAGAAATATGATAAACATGTTGGGGTAAATCGAGAAGGTTTCCATTGTTAGAATAAGACAACCATAAGTATTCTTTATGGACATCGGATAATATTTTATCATGGGTATGTATTGTTTACAATTTTTTGTTTTTAATTGGGTTGCTATATTTTTGAAATATATGAGATCCATATTTTTATGGGCATCTTTTTCTCATCCATCTCGTTGGGCATTTTGTCGTTGTGGCGTTGTATTTGTATTTGTATAACTAGCTGTTACCCGCGGCTTCGCTCACGTGGATTTGGTAATCTGAAAGTTATTCGGCGATGATTCCCCCATATAACATTAGAACCCCTCATGAGCCCCTTGGGGAATGAATTTTCATAAATCACGTATTGGTGGGTATCTACATTATAAAATATAATATTGACTTAATTTTTTTTTTTTAAATAATAACGTGATCCACACGTATTCCCAAGGGATCAGCATGATCCATCCAGGGAATTTGTTAGTGTTAGTAAACATCCATGCCCGAACCGGGATTCGAACCCAGACCTGCACAGTGAGAAGCTAGCTCCCTAACCACTCGACTGCCAGGCGGCAGTCATACTTATGGCTTCAGCGATTTTGACTCAGTGATGACTGCTCCATATAATCCTTGTGACCTGCCCCTGACGGGGTTGCATATTGAAAAATTCTTTCTCAGTGAGTCTCTACATTAAAATACAAAAATACTGACCGAATTTCATATTTCAGCGGTTTCGGCTAGGCGAGATTTCTCCATATGACCTCCTTTATTGAACACATTTATGATCAACTTAGGGGTCGAATTAGTTTGTCTTTACATCATCAAATAAAACTTCTGACGAAATTTCATGAATTTCAGCGGTTTCAGCACAGTCTGATTTCTCAATGCTACCTTCGAAATCCCCTAATGACCCCCTTAGGGGTCGAGTTTCAAAAAATCCTTCTTAGTTAGTCTTTACGTCATTAAACAAAACTTGTGACCAAACTTCATGAATATAGTTTTAGCGGATTCGGCTAGGCGTGGTTTCTCTAAATGTTACCTTTGAACACCCCTTGTGATCCCTTTAGGGGTCGAATCTCGAAAAACCCCTTCTTAGTGAGTCTTTACGTCATGAAATGAAACTGACCAAATTTCATATATATAGCTTCAGCGGTTTCGGCTGGGCGATGATGAATCAGTCAATCAGGACATGTTATTTTATATATATAGATAAAACACGTGAATATCAAACATTTTTTTGAAAAATACATTTCAGTGGTGAAATTCTGAAACGATTCCAATTGGCACCGTTTGACTCATTCAAATACAAAACAAATACAAATACAACGCCTCAACAGGCAAAATGCCCAACGAGGTGGCTGGAAAAAAGATGCCCATAAAAATATGGATGTCATACATTTCAAAAATATAGCAACCCAATTAAACATGCAATTAACAAAAAATTGTAAACAATATATACACATGATAAAATAGTATACAATGCCCATAAAGAATACTTATGGTTGTCTTATTCTAAGTATGGATAGCTTCTCGATTTACCCCAACATGTTTATCGTATTTCTTTTTAAACGTGTCAACTGTGTTACAATTTACTACCTCCGGGGGTAAGCTATTCCATTTATTAACAACCCTATTGGAGAAAAATTCCCTGCGACACCATAACCTTGCATTGTCCCTCACCAATCGATACTGGTGTCCCCTTGTAAAAGCAGTCGATTGGCGGTGTACATGGTCCATCCTATCCATCCCATTGAAAATTTTGAACACTTCGATCATATCCCCTCGACACCTGCGTTTATCCAATGTAAACATATTCAAAAAATGAAGTCTCTCTTGATAACTCAAGCCCCGTGTGCCAATACGGACACGCGTAGCTCTTCTCTGCACCCCTTCAACCAAGTCTATGTCCCTCTGTAGGTATGGTCTCCAAAACCTTACAGCATACTCCAGTCCAGGACGAAATAAGCCTCGAAAAACCGGAAGAATGACTTTAGGAGAACGCGAAGAGACTTTTTTGAAAATGAGACCGAGCATTCTATTCGCTTTTTTGACCACCGCTGAACAATGTTCAGAAAACCTAAGCCTCTCGTCAATGAGAATTCCCAAATCGGTGACCCTAGGTGCGTCCGGGATAGTGACACCATTCAACTCGTAAGAGAACCGTGGGTTGTTCTGCGACCATGCAGTTATCAATGCTAAACGTCATGCTCCATTCATTTGCCCATGCTGCAATCCTGTTTAAGTTGTTCTGGAGCAACTCCCTATCGTTTTGATTCCCGATTACCCCCATTAGCTTCACATCATCTGAAAATTTGCTAGTAATCCCATCGATACCCTGATCGAGTTTATCGATAAAAAGTGAAAAAAGTATGGGGCCCAGGACACTTCCTTGAGGAACTCCACTTGTGACGTCTGTCCAACCCGAGAATTCCCCGTTCACCATAACTCGTTGCGACCTATCTCTTAACCACCATTCTATGCAATTCAGCAAGTTGCCCCCAATTCCAGTCTCGTGTAAACGCTTCAAGAGTTTACCATGTTGGACACGATCGAATGCCTTCTGGAAATCAAGGTAAACAACATCTATAATTTTTGCCCTTACCCAAAGATTTCGTCACGTGACCATAAAATACTTATATACTGCAAGTTTCACATGCAGTCAGAAATCAGAATGATAATGTGCATTTCAACAAAGAGAATGAAGTCGAACTCATACAGATTGCGATGGAACAGTAAAGCTATCACTAAAGACTTGAACTGCTATATGCAATGCTAATGATCCATCGACCAGCCCCACAAAGAATGGGCTGTGTGAAAGCCAAAAATGTTAGTGTGATTGCAATTGAAATCACTGATTGCAATGGAACAGTAAGAAAGGACGCAAAATAAATTTCCATAAAAAAGTTCCAATACCTAGTTATGGGATCGCTGAGTCAGAAAGGGTTCATCAGTTGACACTCATTGTAACAATTAAACAGAAGACATTTTAAATGTAAGTGGCAATGAGGTTAGGAATCAATCTAACCTGTTGGGTTGAAAGCTAGCTCACCAATCTCACGGCACACTAGGTACAAAATAATACGCGTTGAACATTTGTGAATGCTGTATTTCCCCGTTCCGACATACACACCGTCAATCATAAAAAATCTAGTGTTACACTTCAATTCTTTTTCTAAATGAAAAAAAAAAATGTATCCATTTCCGATTGCGATACAGTCTACGTGAAATGGCACACAAAATAATCCAAACGAGTTACATACAAATGCGTCAAACTTTTATGACTAACTAAATTAAAAATGAATTTTTTCCCGTTAATAATAAATTATATTCTATTTGATTTTATTGCATATTTTTGCAATAAACACATAAGTTAACTATAATTTTAATAACAAGATCAAAAATAAAAAGAGATCTGATTAATTAAAAAAAAATCAAACAGGTTCAAAAAAGAGGCAACAGTTGGAGAAATGCGTGCGTAGGAAATAATTTATAAAAGGTGGGAACCACATCCATTTAAAGTAAAGCAAAACAAAAAGGTCCTTGACAGGATGCTGTGGGCGATCATCAACACTAGAAAGTGGGTGACTAGACATCCGTGAATTCAGTTCGTTTTTCAACAAATCTCTTTGGGAATTTTACAAAAAAAACCAGAAAAACTGATGTATTTCATGCAACATGTATTTGAAATGAATCATTTATGTTGAAGCATCACTGCAGTATTTCAAATTTATGCAGAATCTATGACATTATATGCGTCTTTACTTCGCAATTCAGCTATCACTATTTCTCGTACTCTATCAATGCAAATATTTGGTTCAAGATTCCTTCTATTTTCATTCCATACACAATAGGACATATAATTTCATTCCTTTCATGATATAATTTCATTCTCACACAACTTTCCTATGTTCACTTTTTTTTCCATCTATTCCTCAATGAGTTTACCGTTACTTTCGAAGCATGTAGACTGGATCCTCTGATAGTGAGTGGCACCCCAACAGTGTTTCAAAATTTTGGTGGTCGGTTCATAGAAGCTTTCGATAAATAACGGAAGGAGACATTGATTTTACATAGAGATAATGTTCTGGTATTAAAAGTGAGCTGAATTTCGAAATGAAAAGATGATTGGAAATAGAAGTCTAGATCACGAATTTTCTACTACTACTACTACTACTAAACCACACATGCACCTCGTCCATATTTCTCTGCGGAACCTGTAACGAATTGGTACATGTTGGAATGTGCTTGTACGTGTAGTGAAACCTGGCGTGAAGTTTATCTGTAGTACTTCCATCTGCCACCAGTTTTTCTAATTATGAGTAAAGTGTAATTACTGAATAATTGTATCGTTGTAGGCCTGTTGCTCTCTATGGCGATACTTTTTAATGGGGAGATCGGCTCGCATTTGCGCCTCGAAGTTGGGAACCACAGGAAACCAACTTTAGCCGACCACCACTGTGGCGACGGTGCGGTTCGAACCCGGATCCTCACGATAAGATCCTCATGATTATGGATCCTCATGAGTTTCCTACTGGAGTTCGACGGAACCCTAGGGTTAAATGACAGCCTCTTTGGAGTTCCGTATGATCAAACGCCACGGAACCCTTAAAAATCCCCGAAACCCGGAGAGAGATTACAAAGAAGAAAACTTACTAATACTCGCAAAGCTGTTCTTTATTTTGAAATTTTAACGAGATGGTGACGGGTTTAAAAAGTCCAGACTATTCTCTTGGATGACTGGACAACTTAGAAACAGTGACATTAAATATTTTCACATCGAATTTTCGAACGAGAAGCTCCAGACGTTCATGAATGTCATTATCCGTTTCATCAGGAAATTGTAAGTTGTAAAAACGATCTTTTTTTTGGAGATTTATTATCCACTAGAAGTGAGATTCTTGAATTGCAGAATTTACGTGTACTTTACAGGACTTCGAGGGGCCATCTGGGCAACACACGAACCCCACCCGGTCACGGCACGGGGGCTTAATTAACATAGGGGCTTCCACGATAAGATCTGACATAATGATTTATGACAATAAAGATATAAATTAAAAAGTGGTGCTTAAGAGAGCTCTCTTTCATTTTGCCCTGGGACTAACAACTTTTCTTTTGAATAAATTTTAAAAATTCGTTTGAATTCCTTAAAAAAGACACATTATCATTAAGGGTTCCGCGTAACAGCCTTATAACTATCAAGGGTTCCACCAGAAACTTTACGTTGGAAACCCCTGATCTAATCGTAGATTTCCAACTCATTTCGTGAGAGGTTCTTGGAAATTTCGCGGAAAGCTTTCGCAGAAAAACTTCCTTGTTAATTACTGGTTCCAACTCCGTGCGACAGATAGAAGCCATAAATGTTGTTTTCCGTTTTATCTGGAAATTATAAGTCCTAAAAAAATGGATTTTCGGAACGTTTTATCCGCTAAGGGTGAGGATTCTTAACTCACACAAATAAAGTGAACTTTACGGGACACTGTATATTATAGAAACATTCAAAATTTGTTTAAGTTCCGCGAAAATGTCTTATAGGGTTCCGCGGAACAACCTCATAACCATCAATAGTTCCGTGAGAGCTCTTTGGAAACCTTTGGTCTAGATCATAGCTGAAAGAGATTATACAGGATGTTTTAAAAAAAACCCGCCAAAATGGAAGGGCAATTCAGGCATACGATAACAATTCAAAATCACATAGGAACATAGGTGCGCAAACGCCATCTAGAAGCAGCAGACGTCATTTAAATTAATACCTAATGAAAGGACGACGAAGAATCCTTCTACAATAATTTATTTAGGAACAATATAGTTTTTACCAGAAACACTGACACACGCATTACATCGACGCTGCATGGACTGCCTTTTCAAAAATATCACGTGTACGACGCAACCAGAGCCGGAATTAAGGCAGTTGTGAAGGATGCAATCGTACCGGGTAGCAAAATGTTAAGTACCGTAAAACTGAAGTTTTTAAACTATAACTGCTTTATAAAGCCAGACACACATAGGCCTATCACAGTGAATCCGCGCGTGTGAGTGTGTGACAGAATCAGACTTTTAGCTGACTCCTTATAATTAGAGCTGGTCCGATTAATCCGATCAATTGTTAATCACAGTTGAAAATTTTAGTTGAGTTAATCGGATCGATCAATCCGATTAAAATTCAATTAAAAGTTTCATTAAAAAAGGACATGTAATTTAACTTTATTTACTTGATGAAACCGATTAAATGTCTTAAATGATGTCCCTCTTCATAACATTTTCGAAAATTGACCATATTTTAATATTCTTGAATCAATAATTTCATCAAATTTTTTGAGATTCGGAAATACAAGTCGATTCAATGAAAACTGGGGAGTTCGGCTAATGTGGCTGGAAGGGGAGGCACATAAACGTAGTGTTTTATAAACCTCCACAAGAAGAAATCGCACACTGTGAGGTCCGGCGATCTTGGAGGCTAGTGATGTTTAACTGAATCGTCAGGTCCCGTACGGCCGATCCATCGTTTAGGAATGCGATTGTTCAAAAATTCTCGAACGTCCAAGCTCCAGTGTGGTGGTGCCCCGTCCTGCTGGAAAATAAAGTCATCCGAATCGGTTTCTAACTGTGGGAAAAGACAATCTTGACAAACACTGAAGTGGTGGCCGAAGTAAGAGCGCTACCTGTCGGCAACTGCATGAAACTCAAGATTTCCCTCTTTCTACCTATACATTATTCGATCAAAACGAATTAAAAGCTGAATGGTTATGGTTTTTTTATTTGTATGATTATTTTTGAAACACCCTGTATATTGTCTCAACTGTGAACATTAGTTTTTGCGTTCGGGGGGAACGTGCACCCCTCAAAATACCATTTGGGTGCAAAACACCTCTTTGATATTTCCTACATTTCTAAAGGAAACAAGCAACAGTTTATGAAGATGGACATTTTTGTTTCGAAATCAGTGACTATATTAACCTAAAATAATCGATTTTCTAAAAAACTACAAGATCCGAGTTAAGAAATTCAAAGATATGACAAAATATGTTCAGCATATTAAATTGCTACATGGGGAGACCTGAATTTCTTAAACTATTCCTATATTTGTTAAAATCTTGCAAATAGGTGCAGTGTAGGTGAAATGAATGAAATATATTTTTACAATTAATATTATACAGGGTGTCCTGTAAGTACTAATGCGGCCTTTATCTCATCAACCGTCCGTCGTGTGGAGGTATGATTCCAATTTAAAAAATGCTCAAAAGGCGTTCAAAAATTAATCTTTACCAGTTTTGAGAGTGAAAATGCAATGTACAAAAGTTTTTAACAGCTGGCTGATACGAAGACATATTTTGGAAAGAGAGAAAATTCAACTGCCCCTGCGGGGAATCGAACCCACGTTCATACACTTTCTGGGTGAACGCATTGGACTATAGAGGAAACTGATATCTCAATCTTTCCTCGGAGCTCGTGTGCTCTGAACGGGACCGTACATCGGACCTAACTCGGGCTAAAGCTCACAATTACTGACAATGCCACCAGATGGCGACTTATCCGAGGATGATGCCCTTCTCCACTATCCATACAAAGGTTTTTAACAGCTCAGCGGTTGTTAGGTACGACCGCCTATGTACGGTCCCGTTCAGTGCACACGAGCTCCAAGGAAAGATTGAGATATTCGGTTGCCTCTGTAATCTAGTGAATTCACCCGGAAAGTGAAAGGACGTGGGTTCGATTCCCCGTAGGAACAGTTGAATTTTCGCTCTTTCCAAAATATATCTTCGCACAGTCAGCTGTTAAAACCTTTGTATGGATAGTGGAGAGTGGCATCACCCTCGGAAAAAATACAGTGTGTCCCAAAATAAGAAATCTAAATTTCTATGCGGTTCCCTCTGTCCTCTATCTTCTAAGTAGGAAGTTATTGCTCTGTATCTTCCGAGGAGAGCCAACAGAAATAATTCCATGTTTCTAAGTGCAGCATTCGCGAAGAATTCAAAAATTAGAGAAAAGTTATGAAAGAATAGAAAAAAAAAATAACAGACACAACTCTCCTTTCCCTTATTTATGTTGTCGTTTGCCAACTTTTATCCGATTTTTGAATTATAATATCTCTGCGAATATTGCACTTAGAAACTTGAGGCCTTTGTTGGCCTCAGGAGAGACAGGACAGCAACTTCCTAATTGGAAATTAGAGGACAGTGGAATCGTATAAAAATTTAGATTTCTTATTTTGTGACACACTGTATTTTCACTCTCAAAACTGGTACAGGGTAATTTTTGAATGTCAATGCAAAAATATAAACCAATAATACGTTTGCTATGAGTGGTTAGAGTTCAAAAATATTCGATTAAAATTTCGATTAATCGATTAAAACTTTTTGATTAACCAGTTAAAATTTTAATCGATTCCCAGGCCCATTTATAATTATTGATTTTCAAGAAAATTTAGAGATTCAACTATTGAAAAATATAAAACCAATACCAAAGGCCCCAGAGTGGTGTCCTTTTAACGCATGGGCCCACCTGGGCACGGCCGAGGGGTCTTTAAGAATGTAAATTGACAGAAAAGCATTTTTAACCAAGTAGGGGCCTAAAATAATTCACTCTATCGGGCCCCATAATGCTCTTAAGACGGCCCTGCTCCTGAGCCTTGCCAGCCCAGGCCGACAGGGCTTTGATACAGTGTCGTTAATACTCCAAATTACCTGTCGTCTGTCTCCCCAAGGTCCGTCTCCCGTATGCCCATGCGTTAAGACAGCCCTGCATTCTGGAACCTCCTTGGAAAGGGTTCTTGGACGGACCATAATTCCGAATCTTTTAAAGGGGCCGCATTAATTTATATTCTTTGAATGTGTAGAGCAATCATCTCTCGTGGCCGGGGAAAGAAGCATGCATATAAATATTAGATACGGACGCAAAACCGTTCTCGCACTGGGCTGCAAAATGACCAAGTCCGGCCCTGGACGCAACCAGGTGTCTTTACAAGTGTGTGACGCAAAAACTCTCTATAGCGGCACCAGATGGCGTTTGCGCACCTATGTTCCTATGCGATTATGGATTGTTATCGTACGAATGAATTGCCATTTCATTTGGACGATGTTTTTTTGAAACACCCTGTATAACGCGTGTGACAAATACAGTGGAACTTCGGTTAACGAGCTTAATTCGTTCCGCCGACGTGCTCGTTATGCGAATCAAACTTCCCCGTAGGAAATAATGGAAACTCAGATAATTCATTCCAAAATTAGTCATTCCCATAAAAATGACTAGAAAAACGGCATTCAATCAATAATTAAACACATTAATAATTATACATAATATAAACAACACAATAAATAAACGTACAATACGATAATGTTTACAAATTAACTTCCTCTAAACCAGTGGTTCTCAACCTTTTCAAGCCATTAGCCCGGTTTCATTAATTTTTGTGAGTCGAAGGCCCGGCCAAACACACGACCAACGGAAAATGAATGAGGAAAAATGAAACGGTTAATAACTCGCGGCCCAGTATGAATGATATTAGGACTCGGTACCGGGCCGCGGCCCGGCGGTTGAGAAACACTGCTCTAAACGACGAGAGAGAGAGAGAGAGAGGAGGACTATATTGTTTATATACATATATATATAGGACGATTTACAGACTCACTGTTGTTTGCAAACTCATCCTTTTTTTTTACGTGACTTTCAAAAAAGAACCTTATCCAATGACACTTGCTTTTGCCTCATTTTTAGGATTTCCGGAAAATGGTAAATTGCAGTGTTCGTTGGAGAGATTGCACATTGCTACAGCTTTATTTGGGTGGTTCTTTTCTGCAGTTTTGCACAGATTTCCACAATCTACATACCTCTAATCTCATTTAATGTAAGGGGACTCCTCCTTACTTCTCTCTTCCTTAGACGAGATACCGTCCATGAAATCTTGCTGGTGCATGCAAAAGAGATCCATAACTTCATCTACCGTCAACTTCGAGGCATTTTCTACCACTAGTTCTTGAATGCCATCCTCATGCACCTCCAGTACATGGTCTTCCCCAAGCACAAAATCTCTTCCACAAGTAGTGGCTCTTGTTCATAAGCTAGCCCCCTTAAAAATACATTAATGCAATCAACGCAGTTTTTTCCAAGCAGAATTAAAAAAAAAAAAAACTTCAGGTGCATATACGCATCGCTGCTGTTACATCTAGTTTCGTATCGTAAATATTCACACTCGCATGTGTGTTAAATTTCCCACTGAGGCACGCTTACCGGAGACCGTAGGGTAAAATATTACCCATAATTCCATAACACGTGTGTGGGCGAAAGCAAAAAAAACCACCAGCTCCGTTGTAATAACGTGAAAATAAATATAAAAAAAAACGCAAAATTTTTTCTCTCGTAATGCGGACCATCGTTCGTTAACCGAGTCAAAATTTGTTCAAAATTTTTGCTCGTTAACCGAAGTTCCACTGTACTTGCAAAAAACAGCGGAGCACATTGTAGCGTGCCAAAAGAAAATGCTAACTCTCTGTAATTTTCCTATAATGTTTGATTGGTGCATTGTTATTTGCATCCGTCGTTATTTAATCGAGATCAGATTGAATACAAAATAGAATGCACAAAAAAGGTGGCTTTTGGAAATGCTATAAAAATCGCCGGCGCGTAAAAAAAGGCTCTTTTGGCCCCCAGTTGATTTTTGAGTCTAAAAAAGAAAAAGACGAGAGAAATGAACGTATTCGTTCCTCTTCAGAAGACCGACTGTTGCCTTTCTTGCTTTTACTCACTCGGGCTTTGGCTTGCCTTATCGTTGTTCTTGAAGTGGAAATACTTGACTTCCAAAATAAGCTTAGTTACTATCCTTACTAGGGAGGGAGAAAGTGTATCACTCACACACGCACGTGTGCGAGCTGAATATGGGGGAGGGGGGTTCCTCGTTGCACATATTTATCCGACGCCAGTCATGTGTGTGCGAATGTGGACACATATTCGCACATAACCCCAAGATATGCGACAACCAACGTCAACAAGACTTCACACATAAACTAGCGAAAAAGACAGGGGCAGGAGAGCATCATCCCATTCGAGAAGTAGGTTCACACCCTACCACAATAATCATCATCTCCCGTCTGTTCAGCGACTGCTGTCGCATATTTTACTTTCCAAATTTACTTTCTCCCTCGTTTACATAGTTATCGTCTAATCTTTCACATGATACTCGGAACACTTGCTTTCAACAATACCACCAGTATAAGTACGACCCATCGTAGTTTATTGTCTCGTGCCTTTCTCTCTTTCGGGTTGTGCTCAGATTCTCGTTGGAAAACTCCTCGGGTTTGGTCAGTCTCTTCAGACAATCGCTCGAAAGTTACATATTTGTCACCTTAACTTTTCGGGAACATGACTTTAAATCAAGGATTCTTAACCTATGGGTCCCGATGAAAATTGATTAACCGGGACTTCTAAGATGGGTCATAGATGGGGATTCTTTAGCCAGTGCCGTCTTAAGGCATGGGCCCACCCGGGCACGGCCCGGGGGCCTCAAGCGAAAAGGGGCCTCACAAAAATGAGATCTGGTTGAAATTTTCGAGAATTTGTTTGCTAGGGCCTCTGAAAAATCAATTGGCCCGGGGGCCCATGATACTCTTAAAACGGCCCTGTCTTTAGCTATAGGTCCCAACCCAAATTTGATTCAAAAGGGCTTCGAAAATGGGTCGTACGAATCCACTTACTTTTCTGTAAGACACGACAGTGTAATACGGTAAACCTCTTTACAGGGGCAATGCATCTGAATGAATTTCATCAATCAACTAATTAATTACAGGTTTTTGCGGCTAATAAATACTTTAAACCACGTTTTCTGATGGTACTAACAACGCAGATTCAGAAAAGGTGTAAAAAAAAGCATAAATTTGATGGCACGTGATGACAATGTAGACTCTCGATATAACGATAGTCCCACTGCAACGGTATTTTTCCTTTGCCGGCAGAATATCGTTATATCGAGGTTTCACTGCATTTGTAATTCAGTGGATCTTCGCCGAAACTAAAAAGTGCCAAAGTCGTCAAAAGAAGAAACAAAAAGAAACGAGAGGAAAAACCGGATACTTTATCTAAATGCTAATGAGTGAATGATTCATCGACGACACGAACTGCTTTTATTTTTGTCGATCGGCATAATGATGATGATAATGTTAATGAATGAACGAGAAAGGGTTCAACTCAACTAAAGAAAGAACGACAGTCAAAACTGGACCCCTTCGATGACCTCGGTTTAACCCGAAAGGCGAATAAAACGGAACTTGATTCCAAGCGAAATGCTTTAAGAGATGTACGTTGATGTGCGCGACACACACAAAAAAAGGATGGTTGGAAAAAGAAGTGCTCTTTTTTGATGACAGTGAAATCAATCACTGCGCGAAAAAGTGATGTGAAGTCTGTCGTTAAAAGACCGGTTAAAATGTCACCGAACTCTGTCAACTGCCAAAGAGCTTCTCGCAACCTAAGTTCATGGACAATGACAAGAAACGATACCGATCGTCTGAATTTACGACGCTAAGTAACACACGAGACAGGCGCAGACTGTGCAAGAGCATTTTTCACTGTATTGCTCGACCGCATATGATATCACAAACTACTATGTGGTTTGTGCGATTTTGATGGCCAAAATGGCCGGGCCCACCCTTATTAGACCCGAGGCTCCTTTGTCCCGATTTTATACAGTCGAATTACGTTTTAACGAATACCGTTATAGCGAAAATCTCGTTTAAACGAACACTTTTCCAATTCCTCAGATAAGTTTTCATAGGAACAATGCAAAAATCTGAAATTCCTTTATAAAGAAATTTCGTTGTAACGAAGTGATTTCTCCGGTATCTTGGAGTTCGTTATAACGGGATTCGACTGTATATTTTGTGGGGAAGGGGAATCGGCATCCAACGATTCATGCATTATCACAGAATATGCAGGAATGCTGAAAAATAGCTACTCATCACAAAAATCAGAATTACCGGTAATCAAAGAAAAAAAAAATCCCAGAATTGGTGGAAATTCAGAATTAATGAGAGAAAAAATACCAGAATTGATAAAAATTCAGAATTAATGTGAGCAAAAATCCCAGAATTGATAGGAACTCAGAATTAATTAGAGAAATTGCAGAAATGATGAAACCCCCGAATCAAATCAGTTGAAAGCCTGCGGGTAATTCTGACGTTTACTACACAAAAAAATATATTTGATGTACGAAAAATATTTTATTACCGTAAGTGCGGGGCTTCCGAACCGCGGAGCTCGGTGCGACCGCACTTGTCGCACACCCCTGAGGGCAACTCTGAGCCATGGCATGTATTTTCATGTGTATGGAACAAAATTTCTTCTCGAGCATTCCCGTTTGATTGTAGCAAACATCGATGAAGCCGAATGGCAATTTCAATTTCGTTCACACGTAAATGAATTAGTATAACTATAATACGCCGCTGTGGTGGTCGAGTGGTTATAGTGCCGGACTCGTGATGCGAGGATCCGGGTTCGAACCCCACAGTGGTGGTCGGCTGAAGTTGGTTTTCTGTGGTTCCCAACTTCAAGGCGCAAATGCGAGCCGATCTCCCCGTTAAAAAGTCTCGCCACAGAGAGCAACAGTCCTACAACGGTAAATCATTCACCCATAACACTTCACTCATAGTTAGTAAAAAACTGGGGGCAGATGACGGCACTACACATAACAAGCATTACACAGAAACAAACTTTACGTCAGGTTGCACTACATGTACACGCACATTCCCGCATGTACCGATTCGTTGGGGGGTTCCGTGGGGGGGGGTGCAGGTGGGGGTGTAGCAGTAGTAGGTAGGGGCTCGGGGATCCATGATGTTCTTAAGTCAGCCACCTCGGTGGGCAGTTTGCCTGTTGTGGCGTTGTATTTGTATTTGTATAAATTATCCAATATATTATCTGTTTGTTTGGTCACGAGAGTTGTTTTATGACTTACTGAATTTTGTACAAAGTCAGCATACATCAAACATATTTTAGTCACTTCTCGGTTTAATAAACTTGGGATAAAAATAATATTAGTTGTAAATTTTTTACATTAGTAAGGGTAACATATGCGTGAAAAATTAATTTTTTTTAATCGAAATAAAATATTAAAAAAAAACTGAGAAGTGAAACTTCGTTCTTGAGGTTCGGCAAAGTTATCGATGGATGAAAAAAATAAAGCTAGAATAAATGAGAGGCGATGCCTGAAAACACGTTCTCGATCGAGACGACTACGCAAAACTATGTCCACGTGGTTTTTTTAAAAATATATTAGACAAGCCGCACCAGTGGCAAAACGTGTTACAGCTTATGGACTGTTGGAGAATATACGTGACTTCCCAAATATATGAATAATATTATGATATCGACACATCAGATGAAATTACCTTTCACAACATTTTGCAATTTTCTTTAGACGAACTACTATATATATTAACAAAAAAGCGTTCTTTCCAGTTACATTTCTTGCGGGTAATCTTCTAGCAAGAAATATAAATTTGGAAACGACGACAATTAAGAAAGGCGGGCATTGACTGAAAGCGAGCGATTGCTGTGGTCGAAGCAAATGCTAAGAATAATTGAAGTGGTCCTTTGCAATCCATAAGTGTTTCTTTATTTGAAAAGTTGCTCGACGGAAGCATCAACCAACCGCCTTTGATGCAAACGAACTCGCGTTTGCAATTAGAAGAAGGTTGTTTGCCTTTTCAATTCCTCGAGCAACTTATTACACGTTATTACGGGGAAGGTCCATTATGGGCCGTTGTCCAAAACCTCTGAGACGTCTGTGCTTTTGTTTGTTCCGTTCATGTAAATGGTTAATATACGAAAAATTATCTTTCATTGTCTTACAAAACCTTTTACTAGCCACGAAAAAAACAAAAAAAAAATATATTTTACGTTTTTTCTTTTCTTCTTTGTTGTAATTGTTCCTTTGGAACACAGACGAAAATATAAAACGTTACATTCAAGTTATATGAGGAGCTTATTTTCAAAAAGAAACTCTGGAAAATAAGCTCCACTTTTGTTAAATTTACAGTAGAAGTAAAAAACCTTTTTTTCTCCTGAATGGACTGCTCTACAAAAGTAGAAAATAGCCCAACAGGTAGCTAATGGTAGAAGAATATTTAAAAACCATGTTTCTTAATCATCATTCGAGAGAATAATCCACATTTGAATTTTGGAAATATTCCGTTTGGAAAGAAAATTAGCGGCAAGTAGCCGCCTTTTGATTAAAATTTTAACTGGTTACGTCTGAAAACTTGGAAATTTCTACGTCACCTTTTGATTCTAGGTTTTAACTCGTCCAGAAAGATACCCGTACTGCCCTCTCGTCATTAACATAAGAAACACGATCATTCTACAGTGGAATCTCCCATAACGGGCACTCCCGTTAGCGGACACCTCCACTGACGGACACAATTTTGAATTACATCGATGAGACTCCTTCGGTCCCGTGGGTATCATTGAGAGATGAAAAATACCGAAGTGTATGGAAAAAAGTGGATATGCTCCCTTTTGATAGAAACGACTAACTTCGTAATTTGTAACCTTGAACATTGAAACGGTGACATATAGTAATTTCCACCATAAATATTCCCGTTTGAATAATCCCGGTTGCATAATTTGACAGAGCTTATCCCAAAGATTCATAAATCGTTAAAAATTGCATTTCGGAAAAAAGTGGAAATTTTCCCTTTTGGAAATAAGTTCCTCATATAACGTTACGCTCAAGAGCGTTATATTCAATAGCTTATTCAAGACTATGCTTTGATATGCTTTGATTGAGGAGAAGAATTGGAAATTTTTATTCGAAATTATTTGAGAGCGAATAATTCAAGGTAAATGTGTTTATTACTTCACTACTACATTATTATTAAATTGAAGCGTTTATCGTTAACATATTTCGGTATTTCATTTACGTTTGGAGGGTACAAAAATAAAAAGGCGGGATGTTCAAAAACCGATGAAGAAAAAGCATCGGCTTGGTTAAATGAGCTTTTTCTCTCGAGATGATATGCATTGACCTTGAACAAAATGCAAGAAAAGGTGCTCGGCAGGTTTTTAACGAGCAACATTTTTCTTTTCTTCTTTTAATCTGTGGCCAAGAAACAACTTTTATAAAAAATGAAAGCAATCAAAACCAGCGATATTTAGCGAGTGGAGGCGTTCGTTATTCTATCTGCACATGCATTGCTTTCACTATTCGTTTCGACGACTATTAATCGTCTTGCATAAATACGAATCCACATTAAGCGCATTTCCCAACGAGAGAGAATTAAAAGGTAATCTCACAAACAACACAAAACGAGATAACAATCGTTCAAATGGTTGCTTTCAAATCTGCTTTTTGCATTCGTCTTTTTTTACTGAATTCTTTCCTCCTCTCGCTCTTCATCTTGATATTCGCTGTAATTAACGTGCCCTTTGTGAACCTTAGTAAAAAGTTTTTGGGTTCCTTCCAGATACTTGTTGCGATTTGTCAGAAGCAATTATAG
Source organism: Pholcus phalangioides (assembly GCF_987345545.1). Taxonomy (NCBI): domain Eukaryota; kingdom Metazoa; phylum Arthropoda; class Arachnida; order Araneae; family Pholcidae; genus Pholcus; species Pholcus phalangioides. The sequence continues at coordinate 10,499,155 of NW_028301619.1, read as the reverse complement.
AAAATATTTAAAACTTAGGACCCACTTCCAGTACTTTTAATAACAATGTGAGAAGTATTCAACTTGACCCTTTTAACTTACTCTCTAAAAAAACGTATTTTAAAAAAAATTCCAAAAATGGATGCGAATCAGTGATGTTATTATATTTTTAATTGAAATAATACAGGGTGATTCCGAAAAGATGGGAAAAACTTTAAGAGGTGATAGTACACACCAATATAAACAATTGGCATCAAAGAATGCGTGGCCTAACATAAAACGCGAACGTGATAGCGCGTTTCGAAACGGCCGCTCCGCAAACGTTAAAACGGCATTCCTGTTGAAAATTATCGGGAGAAAAAGATGCATGCAAATGTAACCTGGGGAAGAAGACGAAGAAACCGTACGCAAATCTGCGTCACAGTGAATAAAAGGCACGGACGCTAGCCCTGTGAAGTTATTCCAGCGTGCAATCGTTCTAACAGTTGTAACGTACGGGATAATAGCACACTTTAGTAATACTGAAAAAGCGGACATGCATTTAACTTACGGAGTTGCAAACTGAAGTACCACAGAGGCAGCACAAATGTGCGGTAAGCGTTTTTCCCACAGGCGGTTGCCCAATCAAAAAACATTTTCGTGGTTGTGGTCCTGTGGCTTGGCCCCCGCGATCGCTCGATCCGTCGTGTCTTGATTTCTTTTTGCGCGGACAGCTGAAGATTATGGTGTATGAAACTCCTCTTGGCTGTGAAGAGGACCTAATCACAAGACTTTCGGCTGCTGCTGGGGAGGTTCCCTCTTTCGCCGCTGTTCTTTTGCATCACCGTTGGCGGTCGTTCTTTTGAGAAAGTTATTGTAAATTATTCATTAAAATTGTTTTTTTAACGCATACTTTATTCTTGTGTTTCCTCCTCGTATCCTCGGTCTTACTATGTTGCGCCCTGTAGCACGTTTGCATTTCATTTGAGACCATGCATTCTTTGATGAAAATTGTTTTTGTGTGTACTACTACTTATTAAAGTTTTTCCCATCTTTTCTGGATTACCCTATATATCAACACAGCAATTTATTTTTTAGTTAATCAGAGCGGTTTTTTTAACAAGGTAAAATGAATAATTATATAAGAGCAAAATATACTGTCTGTCTTTATTTTACTGTTATCTATTATCGGCTAAAATATTTACTCACAAAGTTGAATTTTTTTTTTGATTCCCTCAATTTGGTGCGATTTTATGAATCTCTGATCACGTAAAATTTCAGCAGCTCTCAAAAAATGACACCGATAAGGAATCAACTTTTTATAGACAAAAAAGGTTTGTACTTATATAGCCGTATTTTTTACTGAAATGACACTAAACAATGTACTTTCTGAAATAGCAAAAAATTGGGAAAAGAAATTGGTACAATGGGGTTTTTTTACCATGTATATTCAAATATATATTCTACCATAGAGGGTTAAAACCACAGTCGATAAACAACACTGCTCCCGAAAACAATGTGCGTGTACATAATAAAAGATAAATAAATAGTAACCCTACAAATAACGGATATAAACTGGTCATCATTAGACCAATGGATTTCGATTTTTGTATTCCAGGTTATAAGGCTGTTTGAAATCGACTTTAAATTACCGGTGTTATCACTTTCGCGTGTATCGAATGATTGCAGTAAAAACTAAGAATATACTGTACACTAGGAATAGGTTCTGCAAACTCGTGTTTTGTTGACGATCAAAGCCGTAACCAGAAATGACTGATCCTAATCCTCCGAGAAAATGTAAAAAAAAAATGCAAATTAGTGTTAAATACGTTTTTATTACTAGTGTCGTTCATCTTTTTATTCCCACATATTTTTTGCATCCTGATGAAAACGACGTACGACAAAATAAGAGCCAGGGAATGGTCTCTGTATAGGTGGAGTTAAACTGGCCGTCCAACTACAAGGTTCAAGTTACCCAGCCCGAGATAAAAATTCTGGCAACAGAATCATTATGGGAAGAAAATATTAAAGCTACGTAAATAAATTCGAACTTTTATACTGACCAGTTTTTCGTCAAGCAATATGGGGGTCCAACTAGAAATTTAAATTTGCTCATGGCCATCTTCACATTACATACGATTCAACGATGTGACATACATAAAGACACATCCAGTGATAACTGCACTCAAGTCCATTAACATATACAATAACTCAGCTATTCACTCCAGTTACAGCGAGGATTTAGCATATTAGAATCTCTAGGATCGCGGAAGAATCCTTGCAAAAACTAAAAAAGGCTCTTTGCATGAGAAAATGGATACCTAAATATGAAGTTTGGCCAAAGTATAAACTAAACCATGAATAATTCTTGACCTTGTTCATTGTTTAAAAATTGAAGCATCTTCTTATTTTTCGTTTACTTTGTTCATTATCACGTGACATTTCTTCAAGTTCTTCTATTTACTTCTTTCTTTTTGCCCAAAGTTAGTTTACGTTACATACGCATAATGTATAAACAACACCGGTGGTCAAATGCTCGATTTTATTCTCTTTCTGCATTAATAATTAATCATTAAGATGACCCTAAGCAAAATAATTTCTATACGTTAAGTAATGAAGAAAACAATGGCGCGTTTTAGTAGTTAATTACTTTCTGGTGTTTCAAGGGCACCGTGGATCTTGAAAAATGATTGCAATACTGAGTCCTGAAGTGGATCAGGTTAATGAAGAAAGAATATACATAAAATGTATTCGACGAACCTTTTTTTATTCGACTGTTCCATCTTTAAGTTCGAGATGAATCGACTTGACATGCAAAACATCGAACTCGTTCATCGAATCAATCAAATTTCTCTCCAAATGGAAAGCTGGACTTGAACTCTAACCGATTGAATATAGCACCAAAACTCACATTGAGTGTCTCATTATTTTATCTCTGTCACTTACCGTATATTTATCCCGATTCCCATGGGCATAAGTAACGCAGGCTAAAAGAAACTTCGGCGAAAAAACATTGTTCAACGTATATGCCGCATCGGCATAAGACCAGCACGTTTCCAGGAAATGAACCTCCATGTTATTCCTATTTTGTGTGCATATTTCACAAACAGAAAAATGATTGATAAGTACCGTTGAACCGTTTCTAAATAGTTGAGATGCATTTTAATTATCGCATTAGCCGGCATGCCTGGAAACAGTGAGGGAGACTAGCATGACGAGAATACCCGTGTTTTCCGGCATGCCGGAAAATTTGAGTCAGAGTTTGTGGATAATTCTTAGATGTTTGAACTCAAAGAATTGATTAAATTGGCTGATTGGAACCTTGTCTTTTCTTTGCATTTTAGGATCTATTCTACGAACTACATTCGGATAGTTAGAGCTTTTTATGTTTGTTTTCGCTATCGCAAATCTAGATTCATTAAAAATGTTAGCGGGGATTAGATGAGTTTAATGGAAGTAATATATGAGTAGATTACGAATTTTTTTCCTTGATGAGATGTGTAAAATTGTAATAAGCGAGAGCAAAGAATTGAAGAATTCCACTTGAAAACATGATGTCAAAAGCGACAGCATATTCTTTCATTCTCTGAACTATGAATAGGAAGAAAACGTGCAGAAAACAGTGTCTGTATTTTGTATTGAGTTGACAATAACTAAATTAGAGCAATAAGTAAATACTCAAGTTTTACTATCGTTATCAAATTCCTGGGTTAAATTGGAAGAATGAAAAACCATTATTTTATTCTGGTTCGCTTATTTAATCAGCACTTGATATAAAAGAATATCGGTCTTTTGAATGTATTATGCTATCCTCATTGAACCGCGCTTTTTCCGGCATGCCAGGAATGAAACAGACTCCAACATTCAAAAAGCTGGTGTCTCCGAGTTATGCGGCATGTTGGAAAATGCGGAGGAGTACCGGAGTTGATATTTGAATGTTATATGGCAATATTCATAGTTAATTTCTTGGCTGCCACGAAGCTGGGCTGGGAGAGATCTTGGCAACGGGAGAAGTCCGGCGGCAGGGTTCTGGCGTTCATTCAGTCAATTTCTTGAAGAGATTGTGTTTTTTAAAAGAAATATTGGCGTGAGCACCCCACCGAAGTAAGCGCTGCGAAACTCCAAAATTGTGTTTTTAAAAACGTAAGCATCTCGGAGGATAGGCCAAGAAATACGGTACTTACAAAGTTTATCACTTGTTTGTTTGATAGCGTTCTCGACAGCCTACTTACGGTATTGCATTCGAAAGTAGAGATTCTCCCTCTCCTCGAACCGAAGATTTTCAAGGAAAAGTGGGCGATTGTAAATGCAATTCGAAAGAAAATCTGATTGATTTGCTTTCGATGCGAAGAAAAATTAAAGCTTCGAAACAGGTTACCGCACCTTTTCCTTATGGTTGTTATAGGGTGTGGAAGACACCAGAGTAAAAACCTTATCAAACGATTGTTGCATTAAACAGAGCACGATCACTCATTTCTATCACTTTGCTATACGAGGCTTATTTGCACAGAGAATAAGACAAGAAAGCAACTACATACATACAATCGAACTTGGTTAATTCGAAGCTCAAGGGGACAGTAAAAAGTTCGAATTCTTACTCATCAACAAAGGGTAAAACTATACTCTCACAAGAAATCAAAAACTCTCAATAATTATTAAAATGTAATGAATGTCGTTACATTAAACGTAAACGATCACGAAAACCATTTCATTCGTGAATCTATAATTTTAATTTCCTTTCTTCTTCATTTTCATTTTTTTTGAATGCTCTTAAACATCGCACAAAATCCTCAAGTTGAATGAGACACGATTTTCGAGCTTCCAGAGCGTTATTTTTTCTAATATGTCCGTAGCTTCGGCGAGTGTTGGAGTAGGGACCTCTTACTTTCTTATACAGAAGTAAGCGCTGAAGTCCGCAACCTCTCTTTTTGCGGACACCAGCGGGACAAAAAAATTCGTCCGTAAAAGAGGGGGTGGCCGTCAATCATGGGTTCGAAATGCATACTTTTATTAGACAAGGGAAAATTATTATTTGGCCGTAAAAGTGGGGTGACCGTTGAGAGAGGTTTTACTGTATTTGTTTTCGTCCTCTTCATAAGAAGATTCAGTGTGCGCGCGACTTTATTATCTACTTCTTCACCAATGTTCGCATTCGTAAGGCCACCACAGTTTTTTCCTCCGGAGTTGAACACGCGTATGAGCATTGGTTGGACGTGGTGAAAATGTTGCTAAGCTACATGGGCATTCTAAAATAAGCAAACAATAACGTTAGAGAGACGTGAACCTCTTCACATTTTACCATACGAATGGCTGGGATTTCGGCCCTCCAGCTTTTAAACATTCCGTCTTGTAGAGATTGGCTCTCTCACACACGCAGACTTCCGTATTTCCTGAATAGTGTCATTTGCATCTGCTCTTGGCAGATGTTAATGAAGTCATCGCAAAACCGGTATGACTCCAGCTGCCCACGGAAAGATAAAAACTAGTGTGTAGAACTGATGAATGCTTAGAGCCACAACAAAAAAGTTTAGATTTTGTTGATTGTAATTTTTTTCAATGTTGGCAACATGTTATATTTCAACTGCCATCTCTGAATCAAACTTTGAATTATCTAAAAAGTGAGAAAACAAGATCAAATCAAACTTTTAATTTTAACATTAAATTGAATGAGAAACGGGGAATTTTCCAAAAATTTGATTTATCCGAAAAAATTCGAATTAACCAAGTTCGAATCAGCCATGTTCATCCTTTGCATTGATATATTTTTGAATGGGAACTTTGTTGTGACAAAGATAGTTGTTTTGCAAACACCTGGAGGGATCCAGTAATTATGTTCGATTCAAAAGAAACAATAACATACAAAATATGGTTGATATTCTGGTGGCACGTCATCTGTCCACGACATCATCCTTATGTAAAAAAAGAGATTATGTCTAGAATGTGCATCACTTCTTAGAATCGTGCGCTCTCTCAATGTTCAAAACCTCATTATTGCTCGTCGAGTCACGTTCTTTGGTCGATACCTGTTGCATTAACTCCCGACAGCAACGAAATTAACAGAAAGAAAAAGCATATTCCAAACTAACAGAAACATCTTTGTTTTAAAATTATTATTAGGATTACCTCAAGGGTCAGGGATGCCATGGAAAGATGTCATTGAGTCATCAATTGCGTCCAAAACTTTTTTCTGGCGAGTTAATTAAACGCGTGACTCTTACATGAAACATCAATAACTATAGACGTTTCTTTCTTCGAAAGATCAGATGTTCTTTTCACATTCAAATACAAACATCTCGTCAGAATTCGTGCCGTTTTTACGCAATATTACATGTCTTATTCTAAATCGAGAAGCTATCCATACTTAGAATAAGACAACCATAAGTATTCTTTATGGCCATTGTATAATATTTTACCATGTATATATATTGTTTACAATTTTTGTTAATTGCATTTTTAATTGGGTTGCTATATTTTTGAAATATATGACATCCATATTTTTATGGGCATCTTTTTCTCAACCACTCTCAACCTCGTTGGGCATTTTGCCTGTTGTGGCGTTGTATTTGTATGTATTTGTATTCTGTGAAGAGTGTCCGACGCGTTCTTTTATTTATATTTCAAGTTAGAGTATTATTTTTTGCCAAGTAATTATACTACAGGAGAGCAAAAATATTGAATTAAAAGTTTCACCTTCGATTGTTCTCTCGCGATTTTAAATTTGAATCTTATCACATAAAATATTTGATTTTGGTTTTATCTTTTCCAACTCAGAATAATCATGTTTTTTTTTATGCATTTTTGTAAAAAATGACAAGACGGCCATTTTATGGATTCGCGAGTAAATTAACTACATTAATGGTGGAAAAAAACATCTTTGCTCAAGTTACGAGCTCTAACCAGAGCCGCCCATAGGGTTGTGTGAAGGTGCGGTCACATCGTGCCCAGCGTTTTTGGGCGGGGGGGGGGGGCGTACTAACGATAATGATAATTTCTTTCTTAAATTCTGAATTTCTACCCACTCTGGACTTGCGAATTTTCATCTGAATTAATTAATTAATAATTTCTGAAGAATTAATTCGGAAAAATTTCCTGCATATTTTCATCCAGAAAGAAATATTTTTGAAATTTTTTCTAAATTTTCACCTATTCTGAATTGTCATCCATTCTGGAATTCTGCATCTTCATCCAGAAAGAAATAATTCTGAAATTATTTCTTTCATAAATTCTGAATTTACACCAATTCTGGAATTGTATTTGCAATAAATTCTGAATTTTCATCATTTTTGGAATTCTGAATTTTCCTCAATTCTGGAAAATCATTTCTTTCAATCATTCTGAATCATCATGGCTGCTTGAATTACTTCTTTCATTTATTCTGTGTTTTCACGGGTGCTGGAATTATCTCTCAGTTATTTTTCCTTAGTTTCGATTCATCGATTCTGAACTTTCATTAGTTCTTAGACAGTTTCTTTCATATAAGGTCTTAATTTTATTTGGTTTTGGAACTATTTCTTCTATTAATTTAAAATTTTCTATAAATTTTGTTATCAATTACTTTTACTTGTGTCAACATTTTTCAGCATTCCTGTGAATTTTATACTAACGTATGAATCTTTTAACGTTGATTCCCATATCCAACAGAATATATAAAGTCGGGGCTAATAATTATTTTCGTACCCACGTATGGTAAGGGCAGCAATGGCTCTAGCGTTCTGTCAAATCTTGAAACAATTCATAGATTTACTTTCATTTTGTCTCACTACAATTATTTCATGCAGTCGTATAAATTAATCGGAAAGGACATAAAATTTAGAATCAATTTTTAAGGGTATAGACGAGTACATTGATACCTTTGCCGGGATTAAAATCCATACTTATACAGCCACTGGTTATTTATTGCGTTTCCCTCGTGACTACCGGGAAAAAAGTTACCCGATTAGCGTATGATAGTGTTTCTCAAAGGGTGCGCCGTGGCGAGCTGGGAATATTGATTTGTGTGCCTATTTGAGGAGCTTATTCTCAAAAAGAAACTTTTCCACTTCTGCTAAATTTACAGTAGAAGTAAAAAATGCATTCATCCGGAGTACGTTTGTTTTACAAACGTAGAAAATAGCCCAACAGGCAGCATGTAGGAATGGTAGAAAAATATTTAAATATTATGTTTTTTGATCAACATTCAAGGGAGTTATCCATATTTGGATTTTGGAAATGTTCCGTTTTGAAAGGAAATTAATGGAAATATATTAAAATTAAATGGGATTAAAATTCGAGCTAGTCAAGTCTGAAAAATTGGAAATTTCTACGTCAAATGTTGATTCCAGAAGGTTCTTACTAGCCGAAGAAGGTACTCTTACTTCCTTCATTAACATAAGAAACACGAACGTTTACAGCGGAACCTCTCATAACGGACACTCACGTTAGCGGGCACCTCCACTGACGGACACAATTTTGAATTACATCGATATCTTACTATCCATTAACGGACACTTCTCGATAGCGGACGAAGTTTTCGGTCCACTGAGTGACATGTGAAATTATTTGATTCATTTATTTTGAATTTTCGTGGGTGTTGGAATTAACTCTTTCATTTATTCGAACTTTTATGACTTTCATTAATTCCGAATTTTCATCAATTTTTGAATTCGTCCTTTCATTTATTCCGAATTTCCATGACTTTCATTTATTCTGAATTTTCGATTCTCCCTCTCCCACAGAATATATAAAATCTAGGCGAAGGGGGTCCCACTATTATTTTCACACCGGGCCCAGCGTCTGGTAAGGGCGCCCCTGTTGCACAATATATAGAGAATTCTACTTGTTTGGTCACGGCTACAAATATAATATGACAGAAAATTATTTCTTACCTGAAGAGAAGCACGGCAATACGTTTTGGCTACATCTGGGTTTCTGAAGATCTTCAATTCTTGCAGACCGCCCTGCAGGACAAATAACAATATTAAGCGAACAGTTAGCTGACGGTGCCACATGCTTTCTAAAGTCGATTACCTATTTATTATGCAACCATATCTTTGCAGTCAATAAAATTAGTTGCGTGGTAAGCTACTGATATCATCTTTTCAAAATCCGTATCGGCATTTAAAGCTCAACTTCTAAAAAAAAGTAAAAAAAAAAAAAAAAATGAAATGCCGGTAAAATAGGTAAAATCAAAACTCGCGCACTGATGATGACTTTATAATGAATTCATTTCGAAAAAGTCGGTCTAGATATTTCAAACAAGTTCAACACCCGTCGAAGAATTGTTCCCGTCAAATTAATAAATTTATCTCGAATCCCAAAAATTATACGAGATTTTGAGATAGAAACACCTGAACGGACGTCGATTGAGAGACAATTTGAGATAGTTCTTCTCCCGCACAACACTTTATATTTAATGCCTCCGCCACAACCAACTTTTTGATCGTGAACGGCGCTCGCCAGCTTTGGCTTCTTTTAAATACAAAAAAAAAACCACATACGCCAAATACGATTCGGACATCGCCAAGGCTCTATTTTTTTACGATTCTCGATGAATTTCACTTTATCATGAAAATGATGGAGAAAATTTTAAGCATTTTTTTTTTCCGGGAAAATGGAAAGCTTTTCCTCTATTTTTGCTACTACCCAACAGCTTATACAGTAAAACTTGGTTATATGGACCTCGATTGTAGCGGCACTTCGGCGATAACGTCAATAATACGGGCTTATTCTCATGGAGCAGCGTTTCTCAATCTATGATCCACAGGACGATTGCATGGGTGGTCCTTAGGCAGATTTGGTAATTTAATTCTAGCTGACGATGTTATAATTGATATCAGTATGGTAGTAAATATGAAGGTTTTTAAAAATTGGCTGAAGCGAAGATGAACTTAGGAACCAGAGAAAATTCATCTTCGCTTCAGCCAGTTACCTTCATATGAATAGCGAGGACAGTAATAAAAAAAAATCTTATTATCTTAAATTAAAAATTGCTTAGGGTCACTATATCTCAACGGGAAATTGTGATGCTCAATAGAGGATATAATAATTACGGGCAAAAAAAATTCAATTTTCGACGAATTTGCCAATTATTGTTGGAATTGCTGAAGGACGGAGAAGTAGAAAGCTGCTTCAAATCGCAGTAAAAAATATCGTGTCAAAAGAATACACTTCATTATGACTTGAGTGACCATATTTCATTCAGCAAAATACGGAAAATTAGAAGATTGAATTCGATAAAATACGGAACAACGGCAATTTTTACCAACATGTTGCCATAAGTCGGCAAAATCACCAATTATTGCTTTAAATTATCAATGGGGGGGGGGGGGTAATAAATAATCAATAGAAATCGCAATGAATTGAAATGTTGTTTACGGGGAAACTTAGATCATGACAAATATGTTCAGTATTTGTAATCATAATTATCATCATAAGTGATGAAAGTTATCTTCATTCACAATTTAAGTAAAAATTGAAAATTCAAATTATGCTTCGTTGAAAAAAACGGGACAAGTGCATATATAAAAAAGTGAGAACGACCAAAATTACAGGAATAAAACTCAAAATATATACGAGACATTCTTGGATAATATATATTTTATTCCTGAATTTAAATGCCCCTTATTTTACGGGACGTATGATACAAATACAAATACAACGCCACAACAGGCAGAATGCCCAACGAGGTGGCTGAGAAAAAGATGCCCATAAAAATATGGATGTCATATATTTCAAAAATACAGCAACCCAATTAAAAATGCAATTAACAAAAATTATAAACAATATATACACGTGATAAAATATTATACAATGCCCATAAAGAATGCATTTGCTGGAATGTTACCAATGATCTTATTGGTTGCATTTTCACCTTTTATAAAAGTACTTTTATTAAACTTTTATCAAACTTTTATAACGTATAACCCCGCCTAATAAATCTTGGAAGTGTCACAGTTTAGTCACAGATTTTTGTTTTCATTTTCGCAGCCTAATCTTGATCACGAAAAGCTATGCTTTGTTTTAAATTTTTGATGCCAAGCTGATGTGCATAGTGTTTTTGTGAACGAGAATGTTCGTGAAATTTTAATTTGTTGGCTAATTGTTAATAAAAAATGCTTTTATTTTAATATTTTGATTACAAAATTTCAAACGTTAGCAAATAAAATTCAACCACGATAAGTCGCCAATATGTGAACAGGAGCGAATACTCTTTGTGGTCCAATAGCATTTCGGACAAACACGTGCCTGTTTGTAGTGGGCGGTAGATGGACATCACCTATCTTTGTTATTATTATTATTTTAGTATGCAATTCCTATTACGGTTTCGATTCGGAACCTTCAACAATATCGGAGAATCAATTCTTGAGCATCTGAATAATTTCACCGACTAAACACGATGAAAAAATAATCTCTAGTTGACATTGGATGGTACAGATGATGATACAAAAAAAAAAAAAAAAAATGTCCTGGATCGCATTGCAGTATAATCTATTATTATTTTCCACTATAAACCAACGAACACACACAAAGCGAAACGTCGGCCAATCGGAACATGAAGAAACATGCTTGCGCATCATATTGATTCCTAGTTGGTGAAAAGTGAAAGTTTCGAAACATGCGCGTTACACTCGATAAAACTAATCAATTCCTACAAAAAGACACTTGTAGACACAAACCATAATCGATAGCGACGCAACCTATCGTTGCATTTAGCGTTTTAATTTCGCCTATTTATTATGGATTGTGGATCTTTCTAACATTTTATTACAGTAAAAGAATTCTTTTTTCAATTCAACCTACACCAGTGATATTCAACCTTACAGACACGGCGGTCCAAATTGAAACACGCGAGCCACCAACTCATGTAATTTAGTGACATCTTGTGATAGAAGGAGCCAATGGGGACCCCGAGTTAAACAGAAACAAAATAATTGAAGACTTTTATTTATTCTGAAATTATTAATTAGCAAATTTAATTAGTTCTGAAATAATTTTTTCACAAATTTTTGAAAAAGTTTTTGATTAATTACTGATTAAATTAATTAATTCTCAGATTATCTTTAATCTGATATCACTTTAAATGATTCTTTAATTATTTATTTCGGTAATTATTTTCCTTGAAATATACCTTGAAATCATTTCTTTCAATAATTATGCAATCACTCTGTTATTGATTGTGAAATAATTTCTGTCAGAAATTACGAAATTAGTTCTCTCATTGATTTATAAGTTATTTTTTCGCTAATTCTGAAATTATTTCATCCAGTAATTCCGAATTTTCATCAATTCTGGAATTATTTCTTCCATTTACTCAAAAATTATTTCCTTCACTTATTCTATAATTATTTCTTTAATTATTCCCGAAATTATTTCTTCCATTAATTCCAAAACAATTTATTTCATTAATTCCGAAATTATTTCTTTCATTAATTCCGAAATTATTATTTCGTTAATTCTAGAATTAATCGTTTTTCAATGTTTTCAACCTTTTCCTGGAAATGATCGACGGATCACAATAAAAGCTCCGAGGGCCAAATGTGGCCCATGGGCCATGCATTGAAGTCCCCCACCTAAACTATACTAAAATCATTCACTTATGAACGTAGACATCAAATTACGGACAATACCCATTCGTTCGTCAATGTATGGAGAGAATACTCGATGAGCAAAGTACGAATAACGGTCCTTAAATATAACTAAACAAATCTAATTAATTAATTATGTGGGTGATTTTTTTAATAATTTCGGCAGTCAAATTTTATTTATAATTACATCATAAGATAGAAAAATAAATCTAAAATATATAGAGAGAGCCTATACACACACACACACACACACACCATATACAGGGTGATTATAAAAAAACTATCCCGACATATGGGCCCCTAACTATCATACCATTCACAGAAACTGAATGAAATTTTGGCATAAGGTATTTTGATGTATGCGCTCAAGAATGATATGGAAAACAACAGTGTCACTCTAACAGATACGGTTACAGTGAGAAAATTTCGAAAATATCAAATGGCAACACCAAGTTTTTTGTATTGGAATGTGATCTCCATTGTGAAAAACCCTAAATAGCGTTCGAACGGCAACTGTAGCATGAAAATCACTGGCGGTAGGTAGCTTAAAAGTGAGGACAACCAATAAGGACAGAGAAGCAGCATAAAATAAAGCATTTTATTGTGTTTCACAAATTTTCTACATGACCTTGTGGAGGACTAATCAGGCTGGCATCTCAGCTGAAGAAACTGTGGGACGAATGAAACGAACATTAATGCTCTGGTGCACGGCAAAGTCCTTTTTACTTTTTCCTTGCCTAGCTCCGGGGATTTTCGTGCTACAGGTGCCATTCCAACGCTATTTAGTGTTTTTCAGTATGGAGATCGCATTCCAATACAAAAAACTTGGTGTTGCCATTTGATATTTTCGAAATTTTCTCACTGTAACCGTAACTGTTAGAGTGACACTGTTGTTTTCCATATCATTCTTGAGCGCATACATCAAAATACCTTATGCCAAAATTTCATTCAGTTTCTGTGAATGGTATGATAGTTAGGGGCCCATATGTCGGGATAGTTTTTTTATAATCACCCCGTATAATAATTTATCGGGACGATATTGATGAGTATGTGAACTGAACACAATACTGTATTGCGAACAAGGATGTTGGGGAAAAGCTTGATCGCTAGAATTGATTATTTCATAGTTTGAATTCATCACGTAGCGGGTTTTCATTTTGTGGTCATCCGATGCCAATTCGATCGATAATATCCTCGATTAATATCAGATCAAACTCGGGCCCTGTGGAGCCGCGGGTTAAATCGCAATCAACGAATCCGCTGCCAGATGCGTTAATTGTATTTTGTTGACTGAATTTATATGCGACAATTAAGGTATCCGACTACGTTGAACACGTCTTTTGGAAGAAAATTTCGATTTTTATTTTTTCTTGTTTGCAGTTATTTCAATACAGGTCTTTTTTTGTTTATATGAAGCTTAGAACCGAAGTTACGTCCACTTTAGTGTTGCGTTTTTACATACAAATAATCGGGGAAGAAAAACTTTGAACGTGTTTTACGAAAAGAATGCTATTTTTTTGACATTTTACTTGAGTGTGAAACATGATTTCTAAAAATCTATTCATTGTAATCATTACGAAATTTTGATACAATATTTTTCTATATTGAAGTTAGGAATTAAAATATAAGGTCTATCACATATATTTGTCTAAATGAAGTGTTTTATAGACTATATGTAGGATGAAATTTCAAAAAATTCACATGTACACTAACAGATTTGAGGGTAACTTATGAGCGTACCATACAATCCTTTAAATTTTGGTTCATAACCTGCATCATTGCTAATTAAATGTACTGTGAAAATAACAAAACATTCCAATCATATAATTTTTTGCAATCGTGTTTCGAATGTTACACGAATTTTGCTTAAAATTTGACATAAAAATGACTTTTTCCACAGAAAATGGCATAGGTAGTCTATAGGTAATTTCCCATAATGAAGTTGGTTCCAAGTAGTACGATGAATGTTTTTAGTTCCATGAAATACATTTTATTTTACTGCGATTTGCTGCTGTCCGTTATTTCCCGACTCGTCAGCAATTTCAGCAAATTTGTCATAAATTGCATTTTTCATTTTACAATTTACTTCATACTTAAAATTGCGATTTCCAGTATTTTCTTATAATAGATATGGTTACCCTAAGTACGAAGGTCTAATTTTTATTTGAACCCATAAGAATATTACTAATACGTATCAATAAAAACATTTTTCATTTAGTTAGAGTTAAAATAATCAAGTCAGCCTGCGGACCATCGTTGAGAAACGCTGTGTATATTAGACGATTCGCTCTTATACAATACTCAACAGAAGTTCCGAAAAATCTAAGTATACGAGTAAAAAAAAATAGAAGAAAATATTTTTTTCTTGACCTCACACACATATTGGCAAAAAAATGGTATCGAATGCGAAGGAAAGATGTCGTTGGTGCGAAATATAAATCGCGTCACCTAAAGTTCACTGAACACGAAGTGGAAGAAAAATAGTCATGTATCCTCTATCTACACTGTGATTTAGGCCCCATCAGCTTCAGGATTACAACGTATAACCATGATTTTTCCCTCTGAAACTTTATGGGTGGGCTCATCTAATATTTCTTGACATTTACAGCTTTACAATCTCCTATTCCTCATATTTCATTGGACACGGGAGAAAAAACATTGAAAGCACCTGCGACAGACAAAGCTAACCTGCCTTCGTCAGATTCTTTGTGAGTTTATACAGTATAATGAAATTCTTGTCAAACTATGACGAATGCTTCGAGTAATTTTTCGTGAAGTTCATCTTTTGAAAACGAATAGGGCCACATCGATAAAAAAATTTAAACGGGAATACGTATTTTACACCTTGTTACGATGTAATACGGTGGATCTGAAAACCTGAAGACGTTTTCGCATAAATGAGGTGAGGCATCGTTGAATTTATGAAAACGAGATCTATCCGTATAAATCCGGCTTCTATCTGCATCATGTACATCCAGCACGATGAGGTAGAGTCGGTCTGGAACCCAAACCTGAAGATGTGTTCATACCAGTCAGGCATACAGAAGGACCTCTCGATAACGGACATCCATTGGACCAAAAATTTTGTGTGCTAAATTTTGTGTGGGAGTTTCCACTAATGGGGAGGTACGATGTACAGTAGAACCTCGTTTACACGACTTTTACATATATACGACGTTTGGCTTCATATAACTGTCGTAATTGGTTCAAATAAATTTTAAAGTTGGCTTTCTTCACACTTACAGGGGTTGGACAAAATAATATGAACACATGTGAAATGAGACAAAATCTTTATTAATAGGCTGTTGGTCCTCCTTTTGCATTAATTACAGCTTGTATCCGTCGTGGGATGGACAAATACAAGCCATGCACCACAGTCACGGTGATACGTAGCTACTCCTCCTGCAAAAAGGTCACTAATTCAGAACGTGTCTTTGGAAGTGGAAACCTACTGCGCAGTTTGGCCTACAAAATACCCCACAAAGGTTCAATTATATTAAGATTAGGGAACTGAGCGGGCCACACGAGGTGTTGCAGTTCATCGTCGTGTTCACAAGCGAGTCTCTGACAATTCCAGCAGTGTTAACGGGTTAATTACATCTTAGAACACAGGCCGAGAATCAGGAACTAATATTGCACCATTGAATGAAGATGGTCGGCCAGAATACTGACATAAATAAACCGATGCTTTAACCCGCCCATCCAGGGCAACAAGTGGGCGGGGACCACGGTGAGACATGACGCCCCACAGCATCACTGATCCCCCTACATGCTTATCAGTAGAAAGGAGACAGTCAACATTATAAGCTTGTGCTGGCGTTCTCCAAACGTAAACACGCCCGTTAATCTGGAATAAAGTGAACGACAATTCGTCTGATCAGATGACATTCTACCATTGTTGTTGCGTCCAATTCTTATGTTCGTGACACCATGTTTGTCGTTTCGAGGCATTGCATGGTGTCACCAATGATTTTGGAATAGTCGCTCTACCTTGTCTGTTCACGGCGGATAGTTTTTGTCGATACGCCTTCATGTAGATGTGTGTTCATCTCAGATGTTATCTGGGATGCTGTTATCTTGTGCTTTCTGGAAACACAATCCGCTTCAAAACCTTTCTGGGCCTATCAGCCATCTTCGACTTTCGGCCACTGTTATGCTTGGTAGATGATGTTTTTCCCTGTTTGCTATAGGCTGTCATTACCATCGACACAGTACTTCTCCCGACACCAACAAGGGTGGCCGTTTTCATTACTGTGGCCCCCGCAAGACGGGCTCCAACAATCATGCCTCTTTCGAAATCTTTGAGGTCAGCCATAACAAAGTTTTAATGCCCCAATATACATCACATCCGAACGCTATCACTGCTACGACTAGATTGATGTGTGCACATTATCGCCCACTAAATGGAACTCTTCCACACTAGAGGGCGGGCGTATACGACAGGTTCCCTCGAGTGTTGTTTTTTGCACAGGTGTTCACATTATTTTGTTTAACCCCTGTATCAACATGTGCAAATAAAACCAACATTACCATTCGGAACCACTATCTTGAATCATAGTTATGCTCAGTTAGTCAAGTAACTAATTGACGGATCATCATATTTACAAATACGAGCTTGGGGGGGATTATACATATAATCACAGTTGAATATGATTAATTCTTGATTTATGAACAAAAATTAATAAATTAGTAGAGTTGATCAACTTTGCCCAAGAATATTAAGAAGACACCAACGAATAGGGCAAATACACGAAAATAAAAAAATCTAATGCATTTCAACACCGATGGGTGCCGACTTCAGAGGAAAATTTAACCACTAGTCACGCTGACCGAGTTTCCCACTTGGGTTGAATACCAAATCTTAACGCTCGGTTGCTCAGCGGAAGAAGTACGTCTGTTCACTTCAAACGTCGTGGTCAGAATGAAGCTGTGAACCTGCGTGAGATACTAATGCAGCGTCCTGACTGGACACTTGCGGAATAGTGCTATTCGATTGGTCTATTCGAATTTTCTTATAATTCCCGCTCGAAATGAATTTAAGCCATGGCGTTGCGATCGGGGGTGTAGATTTATTATCGTTAACTAGTGTATTTTTGAAGGCCCGAATATATGTGCCTATGTGAATAATTGTTGTGTAAATTATTTGATAGGTCATTTTAGTTCTAATTAAACACAAAAAAATACTGATTTCAAACAATCAGTTGGAACATAACAAATTATGTAACCTGGTACTTTATAGCGATGTTTCTCAACCTTTTTGAGCCCATGGTCCCCTTTGAATGAATTTTTTTCCCCTGTCCCCCCGTCTTATCCGCCCCTCTCCCCTACCCTCATCCAAGAGCGAGACCCCTTGTATTTATCGAATTGCATTTAATAAAAACTAAATTTATAATTAACAAAAATTTTATTAATAAAATCCATCTCTGGAACCCTGGGCCAAGCGCGGGTCCAGAAGGCAGGTGATCATCCCTCCCCAGAGTCGAACTATGTAAGAGAAATATATTTCTTTGTAAAATATGGGATGAGACATCCAAATGAACTTACACAATAAATATATCCTCCCGACACGTCACCTTGGGTCCTCACCTACCCTGAACTAAAGTTCTGTGAGATTTTTTTTGGGGGGGTTGGGGCTTTATGCATAGCCGTCTCAACATCATGGGTCCCTGGGTAAAGTGGTGCTCTGCAATCCCCCCCCCCTACTCAGCGGAAAAGTAACAGTTCACATATTAAGTGCATTTGAAAATCTTAGCACCAGATCTCATCGTGTAGGCCCTCTATGAATATAAGACTCTAGGTCATGGGCCCTATGGGTTGAGATTGCTTCTATGGACAGCTCTGCTGGATTCTGAAAGTATATAGGCACATTTCTCGTTACCATATTTCACACACTGGAAGCTTTATTTATTCATAGAATTCTGTGCCCCCCAATTCATTTATTGTCGTGGCTCCCCTTTCATCTGATTTTTTACCCGTGGCCTCCCTAGAATATCCCAGGACCACAACGGGGCCATATGGCCCTAGGTTGAGAACCACTGCTTTATAGTACCGTTAGCAGACGAAGGGTTAAAAAGACGTATTCACGGCAAAGAAACGATAGTTCTTAAAATAGGGAAACTTTAACACATGTCGATTTCTAAAGAACAAAAATAAAATCATTTCGTTTTGCTTTAGAGCTCTTTCAGCTCTTTTTTTAACACATGAAGGTGTCTGTAGACCATCTCGAAAATCCAGCTGCGGGTGTTTCTGCTTAATGTTTGAAAACGCTAACGCGTGAAGATGTTTATGTTTCATTGGATAGTGAGGTGATTGTGCAGAAACATTTACTTTTCCAGCTCGGCATATTTTGGAACAGATCCAAAACCCTACTTCCCCCTTTATCTAGCAGGATAGTACGTCCTTTATTTTGGCCGTGTTTCGTGAATCTTTTTAAATTGTACAGGGTGGGCAAAAAGTCCGTAGAAACTTTAAAAATGAATAGAAACCGGAAAAATAACCGAATTAAAAAACGGTTTGCAGGGTTAGCATCGCTAGGTCACGGGAATTTTTCAAGACAGGAAAAAATAATTCAAAAAACAGTCGATAGGTGGCGCTGGCGTACACAAGTCAAAGAAAAGATACGCGATAACGAACAGAATGTCTCCAAATCGTTTATTACAGCAGTATGTGTTCCACATGACCACCACCACAGGGTATAACACATTGCAGGCGAGTCACAAATCCAGCAACGGCAGAGTGCAGCAGGTCCACATACACGGTTTACAACGGGGAACTGATTGTGGATTAGGAGCGCAAGTTCTTATAACCGTATCATTTGCATATTGCCATCGAATTCGCTCATACAAGCACCACCTATAGGTTGTTTTTCCCTGGTCTTAAAAAAATCCCGTGACCTAGCGATGCTAATCCTGCAAACCGTTTTTTATTTCGGTTATTTTTCCGGTTTTTATTCATTTTTAAAGTTTCTACAGACTTTTTGCCCACCCTGTATTTGTAATTGCTTAACAAGACATTAAAAAACTCAAGTTTAAGACAAAAACAATTAAACAACATGCTCCTCTAATTGTGATGCTTTGTCAATTAAGAAAATTCTATCACTCTCTGAGATTATTTTACACTTCACAATTTCAAACTTCCGTGGACAGATTATTGTTTGTCAACGAAGTGAAACATTCTAATATTTTGTTAAGAGTTGTTGTAGTATAAGTATTTATTCGAGTTTATGGTCTCGACGCTGCCGACATAGAGTTGTTGTTGCTTTAATACTGATTGATCATAAGCCAGCCGAAAGAATCCATCGCATCCATATTCTCGAAAACACTTTACAGGTTTCGCACGTCTTTCAGAATAGGCAGCAGAGGTGTTAGTTTCAACGATTTAGCTGCACATCGTTTAATATTAACACAGGTGACAAGCCATTTTTCACCGTAGGACGATTTCCCTCATTTCAAGTAGAATTGGGATTTCGTGTTTTGAATCGCTAGAAACCGGTGATTACAGCTCAATACATCAACAAGCATCTGATAACTGGGAGGGAGCAAAGCCAGAAACTCGCATCAGTCGCAAAATGGAACCGAGCAAACGCCGGGGACCGTACATACATAAAATATTACTTCTGTGACAAATGAGGATACCCGCACTGAAAGTACTTCCTGGGTATTTTCGTCTACATGAGCAGTATCATGACTCTTAATCCTCTATGGTCCTGTCTATATTTGAATGTACATGTTAAGAAAGACCATTACACTTATTTCTTTTCTCAATTTTTTTGGTGTTATAGAAAGTACATCTTTTAGTGCAACGTTTCTCAACTTATAGTCTGCGTACCAGAAGCTGTCCGCAGGCAGGACTTTATGAAATTACTCACCCGTTGTAATTGATATTAGTAATATCCATATATGTTTTCAAATAAAATTATACCTTCATACTTAACATCCCCAACGTCATCGAGGAGAATGCAGGAAATACGGGATATAACAAAATTTTGCCAAAATTTGTAATTTATTGTTTTAAATGCAATTCCGTTTTTATGGGGGTGAACCATAGAGGGTTGAAGTCTTACGTGAACAATTTTACGTATATTTTATTATTGTGTATTCATTCATTTCAGCGCTTTTCATTTCGTTCATCACACAAAAAAATGTTTTTTTCCAAAAATTCATATTTGGATTCCAAATGATTACGTGAAAGGCTCATCTTTAAGTTAGATTCGAAATGGCTCCCACATCTTGCAGCAGGGTCTCTAGGCTGTGATGTCTCGCGGGCCCACAGAACAGATTAAAACGTCCCCCTCTATAATGAATTTATAGTGTGAAAAACAAAAAAAAGATAAGAATTATCGCTGGCCTCCAAGGGGGGGGGGTGGGCGGGCACTTATCATTGTGGGGCCATGGGATACGAATACAGATTTGGATTTGTAGAACCGGGCTTCGACTTGTTATTCCCGCGACTGACAACTTAGACTGAGACCTACTGTTTAGAGACATCCATGCCCCAGCTGGGATTCAAGCCCAGGCCAATTGAATTGAGGGCTGATGTGCCGAACAATTGGTGGCCATTGAACCGTTAGCTGGCATGCTAAACATTCGGCTGCAGGATCTTCAACATTTTTGACAAGAGCAGTGACGTATTTACGGGGGAAGGGGGGGGGGTGCTTATAGGTCTATAGCCCAGGGTGGCAAGTTTAGAGGGGGCGGCATATTTGTGGAGTGAGTGGCCAAGAAAATTAGAATATGAGAAGGGCCGCAAAATTTGTGTAACTTTCAATAAATCCGCCTCTGCCCAGACAGCAATGGACTAGGTCAGTGAATGACCAAAATTATGACGTGGGACCACGTCGAGTTCAGAGTAGTATGTAGCGGGTTTTAGAGCGTTAGCAAGCATGTGAATGACCAAAAGAGTGACCTACACATAACGAGGGACCAGGTCAGTGAGTAATTTAGAGCTTGTGCAAGTATGTAAGTGATCAAAACAGTATGCAAGCATGTGAATGACTAAAAAAGGGGACTTGGAGAGTGACCAAAAGAGTGACTTAGACACGAGTGTACTTGCAGGAGTGGGGAGAGGCCAAGCGGGGTTATAGCAGGGTGGTGAATTCGAGGAAAGAGTAGTCAAGAAAATTAGACTAGAATGGGAAAAGGGTGGCAAAACTCGTGTAGCGCCCACAGGCGGAAAAACCATAACTGCACCTCTGAAGAGAAGTAGAAAAAAAATCACTGTACAAACACCAAGTCAAAGATACGAGCTGTCGTGTTTGTGGCGAGTGAATCTCCAAAAGTCTTTCTATCATTGTTGAGATGGTCCCCCCGAATGATGGTCTCTCAAAGACGAGTCACTTTTGATTAGTCTAAAAACGCGTCCGTGTTCTCGAATCTTCAACTGCGTGTCAAACGTTTAGCGCTTGAATTTCAACGCATCGCACCCCCCCCCCCCATTTCAGCAAATCGTCTAATTTTGGAGCAACCGATGCATGTTAATTGCATGTTGTATCAAAGAAGTGACACTAATAAAAACTAAAGCGGGAAAAAAATTCGCGTCATCTTGAAAAAAAAGGAAGACCAAGTTGAGCCACGTTGTGAGGAGGGCTGTAATAAGAAATTCAAGGGAGCGATGTGGCATTTAATTTCAACATCATTTCATGTCATTGCCAATTAAAGGCCCCTCCTCCGTCACACACTGGTCTACAAAAAATACTTTTGTAAGCTTTTTAGTTTTGATATAACAACTGTGAGTTTCGTATTATTTTCAGTGCTGATTCCAAAAATGCAATCTACTTTTTTCTATCACGTAATATCATTCTAAAATCACTGAATTACCTTTAGCAATGACTTAATATACTTGTTTATAGCTCACAGTTTCAATGCGATTTGCATGCCGCTTATGGTATTCTATTGAAATTTAATTATATTTTTTTCTGTAAAAGTAGAGCACATCTGACAAAACCAATGCCAGATTCAGAATTAGCGCCTTAATATCACCATAAAATCACTGAATTATCTTTGCCAATGATTTACTATATTTGTTTTATAGCGCACAGTTTCAATGTGATACGTATACTGCGTATGGTATTACTATTGAAATATAATTTTCACTTTTTTTTATAAAGTAAAGCACATCTGACAAAAACCAATGGCAGGTTCGGAATCAGTGCCCAAAAATCGCAATAAAGTTCACTGGAATATCTTTGGAAATGATTTATTATATTTGTTTATAACGCACAGTTTCAATGTGGTTTGTATGCTGCTTATTGAAATTTAATTTCCACTTTATCTCAAAAACTAGACGTGATGGAATTTTTAAACTATTTTTCCAGTAATTAGTATTCAAAAGACTAAATAAACTCTAATTATTTTTAAGAAAGCTTTTTCATCGCAAACCTGTGTTCTCCACCTGTTCCATTCATCTGTTTTTAGATAGTTACAAAGTCAACGCTGATTTTACCCTGAGAAATATTTCATATGAAATAGAGAAAAAGACAGGGTGATTCAGAAAACATGGGAAAAACTTTAAGAGGTAATAGTACACACCAATACAAGCAATTGTCACCAGAGAATGTATGTTCTAACATGAAACGCAAACGCGCTAGCGCGTTTCGAAACGACCGCTCCGCAAACGTTACAACGGCATTCCTGTTGAAATTTATCGGGAGAAAAAGAACACCATGCATCCAATGGGTAAGAAGAAGAAACCGTATGCATGTCTGTTTTTTCAGAATTACTAAAGTGCGCCATTATCCCGTACGTTACAACTGTTAGAATGGTTGCACGCTGGAATAACTTCACAGGACTGGCGTCCGCGCCTTTTATTTACTGTGACGCAGATTTGCATATGGTTTCTTCTTCCCCAAGAAGAATTCCTTTACATTTGCATGCATGGTGTTCTTTTTCTCCCGATAAATTTCAACATGAATACCGTTTTAACGTTTGCGGCCGTTTCGAAACTCGCTAGCGTGTTTGCATTTCATGTTTCTCTAAAGTTTTTCCCATCTTTTCTGAATCACCCAGTAGATATTTTAAATTTCCTTTTGGTCTGTTTTGCAGTTTGAGTTCAGGTTTTGCAGTTTTGAAACGTCTCCAACAGTCTGTTACAGATTTACCATTAAATAACTCGCTGTACACTTGTATATTTTACGACTCAAAAGTCTGTTTGAAGCTATCTCAATATTGGGAATTAATTTATAAAGATATTAGAGGATGACACACTATATATAGTCATACTTGGTTATAACGACCTCAGATGTAACGACACCTCAGTTATTATAACGCCAATAATTGGCTGTCTGGGCTGATCCCTCATAGAAAATAATGTTAACGAACCTTGCTTTTTATATCGAAGAAAATGCCACTAACTCGGATATAACGACACATTTTTCGTCGTTTCATGTTGTTTTTGATACCTAATGATCGAAAAAGGGATTTTTTAGAAGTTTGGCACTCCGACGTGTTCCTAATTAACATGACCCCTATACAAGACATTACTGTATTTTTCCGTATACTTTGCCCTTTCCGACTTTTTCCATTAAAATATGTACCGTTTTTTCCGGTTTTTTGGATGAAATTTACTTTGCTGGAAATAAATCTTGCTGGAATCAGAGATGATGGTATTTTTTTCCCATAATTTTATAAATTGTATAAAAATGAATGACTGTAAGTATTCATCTCACTTATTTGTCATGATAATTTTTTCCTCATGAAATGAATGAAATTCGTTTTAAATCGCTGCATGTATTTTCCTGATATTGTATTTCTCGCAAGGGTCAGCCATATTTGGCAATTTCTTTGACAGTTTTGGTAATATTTTTTTGACGAGAATCGGTGATGTCTCGTATTTATGACCCTAATTTACCGTTTTCTCTCGATCAAATATGACCACCAAAATCATAATCAAATAACAGCTTCGTGCACATAGCATTTGATTACATATGATTGCATTATTCGTCAAAAAAGATCTCGAAAACGGCAACCTCGGTTATAACGACAAAAATTCACGGAAACTTCGATGTCGTTATAACGGGTTTGACTTTATACGTTACGGTAAATGTGATAAATAGGTTATATATATTATGCATACTTACCAATCGTCTTGGTAGGTTTTATATATTGATCACTTTTACCGGCGAATATGCATAAAACCAAAGCGTCGTTGGTAAATTTGATAAATGCTAAAAAATTATGACTTTTGCCGGTTATTATGCATAATAACCAAGTGTCGTTGGTTAATTTGATAAATAATTGAAATTTATCGCCTTTATCTATATTATTAGGGTACACGCAAAAGAACAAAATCCGCGTTCGCAGTTGGCAGTCTTACATTACGTTCGAATGCGGGTCCGGCATAATAAAGAAATAACAAGTGTTATGGCTTATCGGCGGCAAAACTTTGACATGGTTCCTCGTAAAATTTCGTTAGCGTGTGGCTACCATCGTCTTGATACACAAGAAAAGAAAATCAACGCAAGAACCTTTTTCTTTCGTCTTCTTGACGAATGCCCTCTGAACTCAAAAGACTCGATTGTGAATCTGGTCACGCGCCTTGCTTCGTCAAAGGCTCTGCGACAAATTAGCTTCGACTTTGGTTTTATTTTATGGAAGGAACTTTACAAAGCAATATATACGGAAATTTATTTCACTTGGCATCTTATCTAGAGTTTGGCGTCTCTCTCGATACGCCTAAGGTTTACTGAAGCTTTTGCTAAACTTCCAGTCTTCACTATTTTTTAGGAGAATATTAACTCGAATTAATCTGAACTCAAATCTTCCAATTAAGGGGGGGTCTCATATCTTTTAACATAGTCAAAACCTATGCTTTATAGTAATATCATTAAAAATACTACTTAATTTTGATTTATTTATAATTAATTACACATATTTTTGATTGTATATGTTATTCTATGTCAGTATAGAGTTTTACATATCTGTAATACTTAATTTTTTACAAATTTTCAAAAAATAATTCATTAAAAACAGCTTGCCCGCACGATAAAATTCAAAATATATAAAGGAAACTTCTCAATCTTTTGTTTCGTTTCACGAATTGAACAGTGTGCCCATTACTTTGAATCAATTTTTATTCAATTGCATTGATGACACGCTATTTTATCGTGCGGGCAAGCTGTTTTTAATGAATTATTTTTCAAAGTTTGCAAAAAATTAAGTATTAAAGATATATAAAACTTTATACTGATATAAGATAGTATATATAATCAAAAATATATATCTATGTGTAAAAAAATTAAATTAATTAATGGTAAAGTAGTATTTTTAATTATATTTTTACTAGAGCATAGTTTTCCACTGTGGTAAAAGGTATGAGACCCGTAAATATCAACCAGCGCTTCCAGAGTCAAACGTTGCATAAATTCATAACTTAACCTCTTCGCTCCAGAGGTACGCATATGTGTGTTAAAAATTAATTTTTAACGGTACTTAATGGTTTTATTTAAATGAACTTAATGATTCTTTTTTCAAGTTAAGACTTGAAGTATGGTACCGAACTCAAATGCTTCTAGTAATGACGTCGACCAAAATTAATTAATTAATTAATTGATTGATTTTTTTCAAAAAAAATTATATTTTTAAAGGACATTTTGACATTCAATAAACCTAAATCACTCGATTTTTTTTTTCAATGGTTAGTATTGACTCAGGTTTGAAGAGGATATATTGCTAATAAAACGATTAAAATTTTTTTTCTGATACAATAAGTAAAATTCTATCAAAGGTAAAAACTTTCAATCTTTTCATTCTGTATTTGTAAAGTCTAACATCTTAGATTCATTAAAAGAATGAACTAACGATATCGTGAGATTTCTCGTGTGAAAGTACCTCGTATTGCTGCAAAATAACACGCTTTGACATTTTGATTTGGAGTTCAATCGGTTCAATTTTACGATACTGTATATTGTATTCGATTCAAATAAATTGTTACTTCGAATGAGGGCAAACATCCCCCAACGATATGTATATCCTATCAAAAGGAAATGTAATTCCACTTTGCCAAAATTCCGTGGCTTTAATATTCACCGAGCTGTGCATCCGTTTTCAGTTTTACATTTGCACCGACAATAGGTTAAAACGAACCAAATTATAACGGGGAAAAAAGATTGTTCAAAGATATTCTTCCTATTACCAATTTTTACAAGAATCCATTTTAAATTCTTTATTTGATAGGGATAAAACAAACTAGTTCTCTACCGCGTTTCAATCATTATAATTTCGCTTCAATAAACTGAAAATACACGTTACAACAGTAATTCGCATTTCAGAAACTAACTAATAAGTTAAATTTCAGATAAATTGAAATTTCAAATTTGTTACTGAAAAAAAATCGTCTTTTTTGAGTTCAGATGATATTCATGGATATGAATTGGTAGGGTGACAAGTTGGAATTCAAAAGAGATAGACGGATGGACAAGCAAATCATCTTTTATTTTATCGAACAGATAGATCTTTGAGCATTTCAAAAGAATGATTATGAAAAGCAGAGAATATGACTTCCTCTTTTCTCCATCAAATATCCTCTTGATGGCGTCGAATTTTGTCGCTGACTTTGCACAATTTCTAGTGGCGATGAAACGACGTGACCGACTGTAGGAGCTTCGAATATAAAAGAAGCTCTTCGAAGAGATCACGTTCACAAAAGTGCCCTTTCTTTTCTCCGTGGTCTGTCGTCCTTATTACAACCGGGATTTGATGGAGGCCCTTTTTATATACAGACAGGTCGTCTATGTGTAAGAATCGAGGAGGACGTGGACGAGAAATGTAATCGGCCACTCGCTGAGAAACTAGATTTATTAGTATTCAAACATGGAATGAATTTGATCAATTAGGATGATTTCTCTTCGCTGGCACACAATTTTTACAAATGGCTTTAAAGAGATGCATTAGACTTAATAAGATACTGCGTCCCGTCATCATTCACTTTTTTCTTTTTCTTATAAGAAGCCAAATTGATTGCTTTTTGCTGCCGGACATTTTGTTTTTGACTTTTAGTGCTTTTATTCTTTGGTTATAATATATAATCGATATTCTTACAATAATGTAGTGATCATAACTTCTCGTATATTCGATCGTCTTTAGCATCGGTAATAACAAATTTGCTCATTATACTCAGAAATTTGATAATGAGCTGATAATGGAAGACGAGGCGCGAGACATTTTTTTTATTCACTCAAGGTAATTGTTGGCGCCTCGGGTAATTGAACAGAAGGTTGAGTTATTCCATCGATGACGTCATTCAGGAATATCATAAACATCGAAAAGAGAAAACAATAATAACTTCATACGAAGATCAAAGAACATTTGAACATCCAAACGTTTAACATCGTGAACACAATAGAAATAGACCGTTTCCTCCAATTACAATCGAACTTGGTTAATTGGAAGTGCAAAGTCACTGAAAAAAGTTCGAATTATTCAAAATTCAAATTATCCAATTAATCCATTCTGGATTTGTAAAATGACTACAAATTGCTACTTAATCATCAACATTCACATTCACATAGGATAAATTACAGCTATTAAAATTTCATCATCGGTTACAAAACTGTTTCCCAAATTTTAATAGTTTATAATTATAATATAATTCATCTTAGCTGCTACAAACATTACTCCACTGTTCTGGAATCAGCATCACTGCAGAATTTCTTGACCATGTTCAAAGCCTGAGTTACGGAAATCAAATTTTTCTCATCATTCTTATGCTATTAAGGAAATATACTTTAATTAACGTATTATAATTTGTATTTTCCGATACTTTCCTGACGATAAAAGATCCAGATTTTTAATGTTGTTCCTTTATCTATAGGTTGAAAAACATAATCGGTATTAAGTGGCCCATAGTCTCGATTCACTCCAGCTGAACAATCTTAAAATGGGCATTAAATTATCAAAAAAAGAGAGTAGAGGAAAAACAGAATTTTCAAATTCTTATTAGTCTTTAAAAATTTGTTTAACAACTTGATGAAAAAAAGCAGTCTGCGTTCTTGTAGAACTTTTCCAAACTAAATTTGCTCGTATAAAAATCATGATTTTTTCCCTCAAACTTCGAATTATCCAAAAAATTCTAAAAAAATCGAATTAAACAAGAAATTTTAACTCTGAATTAGATAGAAAACTCAAAGGGAGTTCGTGAAAGTTCGAATTATCCAAGTTTTACTGTACTACTCAAATACACGCTCTAAAATGAAAACATAGAAGTACTTCAATGACTACTTGTTTATTACAATTACCAAAATTTAGAGCCTACAAACATTCTGGAACTTGCAGAACCCACCAACGGTATTCAAATTTAGTAAAATACTTCAATTAAGCTCAATCGTCGATCAGTTTTCAAACGGATTGATATCATTAGAGTACTGAAATTTAAAAAAAAAAGTGTTTTGGAGAGTTTGGCGACGATTGAAAAGGTTGCAAAAAAAAAAAATCTTTACAACCCTATATACAGTATATTAGGTACGGAATCACGGTGATTCCCTTCAAATAGAAGAATCCACAAAAAAGGGCAAGTTTTGTTGGGAGACGATGCATCGAAGCGAATATTCCCTTTGCCGTTGGCTTTTGCATCATTGTATGCATACTGATGAGGGCGACATTTCGATTTCAACCTTTCATTTCGTATTCCGTTTTGCGAACTTGGAATATATTGTAAGAACATTAAAATAAAGGAAACTCACATGATCGGCTGATTTAAAATATAATCTGCTAAATACATCGCACAGATATACAGGAGTAGTGTTGCTGAGGGTATCGTCCCGAGAGATTGGAAACTGGCTAACGTTGTTCCGATATTTAAGAAGGGTAGTAGAGAAGTGGTGTCTAATTATCGTCCAGTGAGTTTGACGAGCTCCCTCTCGAAAATTTTGGAAATTATCATCAAAAGGCAGTTTGTGAAGTGGATAGACGAGAATAATGTATTGTCAGATAATCAGCATGGGTTCAGGAAGGGGAAGTCATGTGTAACTAACCTCCTTTGCTTCTATGATTACGTGACTAAGGCTTTGGGTAAGAGCAAAAATGTCGACGTTGTTTACCTTGATTTCCAGAAGGCATTCGATCGGGTCCAACATGGCAAACTCTTGAAGCGTTTACACGAGATTGGAATAGGGGGCAACTTGCTGAATTGGATAGAATCGTGGTTAAGAGATAGGTCGCAACGAGTTATGGTGAACGGGGAATTCTCTGGTTGGACAGACGTCACAAGTGGAGTTCCTCAGGGAAGTGTCCTTGGCCCCATACTTTTTTCACTTTTTATCGACAAACTCGATCAGGGTATCGATGGAATTACTAGCAAATTCGCAGATGATGTGAAGCTAATGGGAGTAATCGGAAATGAAAGCGATAGGGAGTTGCTCCAGACCAACTTAAACAAGATTGCAGCATGGGCAAATGAATGGAGCATGACGTTTAGCGTAGATAAGTGCATGGTCGCTCATTTTGGTTCGAACAACCCACGGTTCTCTTACGAGTTGAATGGTGTCACTATCCCGGATGCAACTAGAGTCACCGATTTGGGAATTCTCATTGACGAGCGACTTAAGTTTTCTGAACATTGTTCAGCGGTTGTCAAAAAAGCGAATAGAATGCTTGGTCTCATTTTCAAAAAGGTCTCTTCGCGTTCTCCTAAAGTCATTCTTCCGCTTTTTCGAGGCTTAGTTCGTCCTGGACTGGAGTATGCTGTAAGGTTTTGGAGACCATACCTACAGAGGGACATAGACTTGGTTGAAGGGGTGCAGAGAAGAGCTACGCGTGTCCTTATTGGCACACAGGGCTTGAGTTATGAAGAAAGACTTCATTTTTTGAATATGTTTACATTGGATGAACGCAGGTGTCGAGGAGATATGATCGAAGTGTTCAAAATTTTCAATGGGATGGATAGGATGGACCATGAACTTTTAGTACACCGCCAATCGACTGCTTTTACAAGGGGACACCAGTATCGATTGGTGAGGGACAATGCAAGGTTATGGTGTCGCAGGGAATTTTTCTCCAATAGGGTTGTTAATAAATGGAATAGCTTACCCCCGGAGGTAGTAAATTGTAACACAATTGACACGTTTAAAAAGAAATACGATAAACATGTTGGGGTAAATCGAGAAGCTATCCATTCTTAGAATAAGACAACCATAAGTATTCTTTATGGGCATTGTATAATATTTTATCATGTGTATATATTGTTTGTAATTTGTGTTAATTGCATTTTTAATTGGGTTGCTGTATTTTTGAAACATATGACAACCATATTTTTATGGGCATCTTTTTATCAGCCACCTCGTTGGGCATTTTGCCTGTTGTGGCGTTGTATTTGTATAAATAATTTGATCAATATCGGCTCATTCAAAAATACTCGCTCAACATGTTAATTCGTTTATCTTTGAGTTTATGCAAAAATCAATAACGTTGCGATTGTTTAACACATTTTTTATTCATCTACCTCAACAATATGCTTTTTATAATAAAGTATATCTTATCAACCTCTCCACAATTTTAGAAATTTAGGGAAAGTTTTAAATGCACGTGCTTTGTTTTTTAAAGTTGACTGGCATACGAAAATAGGATAGTGTTTGCAAGTTGATACCGGAGCACGTTAATATGACGTCTATATGAAATTTCCCACAGCACGGTGATAGTAAATAGTTTTAATTGCACAACTATATGATTTTTCGTGAATTAATACATTTCATTTATGGAAATGCTTGTACAATATACATTTTAGAAAGCTAAAAACTTGAATAATCGAGTAGATATTTATTTCATTTGTAGCAGGAAATGGAAAAAATAATGATTATGAAAAAGTACAACACTTATTCCGATCCACCTTACATATAAACTGCAAGTCAATCGCTAATGAACAGCGCGACTTTGTGCCGCAACTTTTGATCTTTGTGTCTTAATGAAATCGAAATGGCACAGATTGTGCAGCAGGAAAAAATATCTAGCAAGACACAAAGAAGAGGTCCTATACAGAGCATAATACGGTCACCACAGAAAAGTTCTAATTTTCTTGCCGACGCAAAGTCGAATAGTGAAATAAACCAAAGTACCAAATAGACAATAGAGCATTTGCAGTATTAAAAATTTGAGAGTAGTTTTTATATGTTGAAAAAAAGTTTTTCCCATTTGCTCAAGTTGAGTGGCCTTCAGAAACTGAAGCTAAGAGGCCAAAACCACATTTAAATACCTCAAACTCGCACATCGAATCGTTGCAAAATGATAGTTTGTTGCGAAAATGTAGGTAGTATACTTTCAATTTTTTGTGAGTTTCAATCGACTTTTGTTCTGTTTTATCACTATGAATCTCACTCCCTTATGTCTGGCTTTTATCCTTCATAAATAACCCAAATGATATGAAAACTTATTTTTCATTATTCATATCTGCTTGTCCTTGCTTTCAAAATGTGTGAACGCGACTTCTATATATATGTAATCTCAGTTCTCATTTATTTCTCATGACTAGAGTCCAGATTATATGCGCTAAAAAAGTGGCAGAATATGCACTAAAAAACGCAGAAATATATGCACTAAAAAACGCAGAAATATATGCACTAAAACACGCAGAAATATATGCGCTAAAAAACGCTGAAATATGCACTAAAAACGCTGAAATATGCACTAAAAACGCTGAAATATGCACTAAAAACGCTGAAATATGCACTTAAAAATGTCGAGATATGCCATGAAATTAAAATATGCGAGAATAATGAAAACAAATCCATCTATTAATGCTGAACTATGACACTAAAAATGAAAATATACGGAAAAACGAAAAAAAATGCATTTAAAAGTGCCGAAAAACGGAAATATTCATGAATAACTGTTAAAGATACATTTAGAAATGCTGAGCATATGTATTCAAAAATACCGAGATATGCATAAAATCTCAAATATGACTTAAGAATTCTTCAATACGCCCTAAAGGGAATTTATTGTAAGAATCAACATATATAGGAATTTTTGAAATATATACGTAAAATGAAAAAATATTGCATTAAAAAATGCTTCAGTTTCCCTAAAGAGGGAAAATATGCACTAACAGTGAAAAAAAATTGTTTATTTGAAAATGCAGAAATATGGACTAAAAAAATAAAAATATGCACGAAAGTGAAACAGCAGAAAATATGAATATTAAAAGCACTGAAGTATGGACTAAAAGAAAATAAAACATGCTTTCAGGAGTGCAAAAATATGCATTTAAAAATTCTTAAAAATATGCCCTAAAGTTCATAATACTCAAAGGTGAAATATTTCCTTGAAAAAATAAAAGAAATATGATTAAATTTGAAAAAAAAAGAAAAAGTGGTCTTGAAAACATTAGCACAATGCGATTAAAATAGAAAAAATGCTAAGAATATGCACTTATTCTAAAATTTCATTGTAAAATGTGATTGTACGCGTTTATATGCACTAACTATAAAAAATGATAAATCAAGGGTGGCAAACCCTTTTCCAAGCCGTGCCACAATCGTGTGCCACTAATAATTTCAACACGAAAACGACGCGTCCCTTTTTTACGGGACACGAGCATTCTCTCCATTCCTGCAAAATATTGCTCGGCTATCCTCTTATTTTCGTAAAAATGTTCAGTTTGTCACTAAATTTATAAATTTCGCAATCATTTCGGTTATCGCAATGCAGATTGTGTATGTGCGTGTATCGGTAGAAGTTCATCTTGCCTACACCATGTTGAGCATGGACACTTTTTTTTAAAGCCAGTACATGTCTGGTGTATCGTCATGAGCAATTTACTATCGACTAAGTTGTGCCGGAAGTGTGAGTGCGTATATGGTGTTGTTCGTGAATTAGTGCCGCCATCTATATTTCAAAGTGTAATGATTGAACATCTGTAGCGGTGTTGCTCTCTGTGGCGAGACTTTTTAACTGGAGATCGGCTCGCATTCACGCCTTGACGTTGGGAACAATAGAAAACCATCTTCAGCCGACCACCACTATGGCGACGGTGGGGTTCGAACCCGGGTCTACTCGATGCGAATCCCGCCCTATGACCACTCGACCTCTACAGCGGCTAAGCATGGACACTACTTCACCAACTCTGGCCATATCGCTATATTGCAATTTACTGCCATTAGTGAGATGGGTTGGAAGTGAAGGCGCCGGTCGATCGGTGGTCGCCTCGAGTTCGTTAGGGAAAATATCTTATCTATATCCTCCCTTGGGTTCGAACCGGGGACCCTAACAACAACCTTCACGATGGTAGACGAGCATCTTACCACCATGCCACTCGGGCACCCTGAGCATGGACACTGTAACCTGAAGACTAAGGGTGGTTGCCCCCCCCCCAATAAATTTTTTAAGATAATTTAGCCCCCCCCCCCAAGAATGCATGGATCAACGTAATTACATTATATTATGCATGTGCCCCAGTTCCCCAATGCGGACGGACGATCCTGAATCTCGTACACATGAAACGTCGGCCTGTGCACAAAAATGAAAAACCGGATAGAAACGTGAATAGAAAGTAATCATATAATTGTTATTTTAAGAGTGTCTACCATACTAAGTATAGGTTTGACTCCTGACACCATGGCGCGTCACTTGTGGCACGCGCGGCCAGCCCTGTGCTAATACATGCAATTGCATATGCACTTACGCATTTGCATATAATCCACGCTCTAGTCATGACACTTGTGTGGGAAAACTGTTTCGTAGTGACGTCAAATAAAGTTGGCCGATGATGAGAAAAAAATTCATCCGTTATATTTTTTTAAATTCCAGAGAAATTCTATTCTCTTGCGAAGAAAAAAAAAACCTGAGAATGGACTCAGATAAGATTTAAGCTGACAAAAGTCGCGCAACGTACTTTCCAAGGATGGTAGCGATATATCATGCGCATATAACAACGAAAAGTGTAAGAATGACAAAAAAAATATATTGTTGTCTGGAAATCTGCTAGAGATTGTGATACAATGATTAGAAATATGGATTCGCATTTTCTTCGTCGGACTGTATACAGTATGATATGATATTTTTTTCCCTATTTTTTATAATTTAATCATTTTTTTTCCATTTCGTGCAAAATTTACGAACGAGATGATATTTGTTCACAAAACGCACTTTTATGTGTACATATAACGTGAATATTCATTTCATTTTAACAAATAGTGTTATGAACTTTTTAAAATATACATTGATGTGCGATAAAAGCAGTTTCCAACGCCGACTCATTCACGCTATTGTTGACCGACATGGTGATTTTATCGGCTTCGAATATGACATCCATCTCCCCTTTCAAAAGTTTCCTATTGAAAGCTTATTGTCGTTTTACCCCGGTTCTCGATAGCTTTTTTCTTAAAAAAAAATACAGGTTTTTTTTTTCTTTTTAAGGAAAATCATATCCCGTTATATCAGAAAGATTTATCGCACATATTTTGAGATTAACGATTGTGAACGTAGAGCAGGGCCGGACTTGGGCAGGTGTGAAGGGTGCGATCACATCCAAGCTGCGAAATGTTAGGGTCTGTATAACTAGGTTTTATTACATTGATTATACATACAGGGTGGGCAAAAAGTCAGCAGAAACTTTAAAAATTCATAAAAACCGGAAAAATAACCGAAATAAAAAACGGTTTGCAGGGTTAGCATCGCTAGGTCACGGGAATCTTTTCAAGACAGAAAAAAAAAAAATTAAAAAAAACACAGCCGATAGGTGGCGCTGACGTACACAAGTCAAAGAAAAGATACGCAAATAACGATCAGAATGCCTCCAAATCATTTATTACAGCAGTATGTGTTCCACATGACCACAACCACAGGGGATAATTTATTGCAGGCGAGTCACAAATCCAGCAACGGCAGAGTACAACAGGTCCGGATGTATACATGACACCTCTCGGTGGATCTCATCTTTCAATTCCGACAGATTGGATGGACCGGATCGATACACTCGGGATTTCAAATATCCCCATAACCAGAAGTCTGCCGTTGTCAAATCTGGAGACCGAGGAGGCCATGGGGAACCTGCAACGCCTGCTAATGATTTTGTCTTCCACGAACGTCTGTATCAGGAATGCCTTGACCGGAGTAGCAGTGTGACTAGTTGCTCTATCTTGCATAAACGTGACGGTAGAAAGCGCATCTCTTTCACGCAAACATGGCATGACCTTCTCGCGCAGAAGCGTTAAATAACGCAGCGCATTCACCGTATCCGTTTTCCACCCATTTACTGGGCACTGCATTTCAAAGAAGAAGGGTCCTATGATGAACGAACCTCTGAACCCACGCCACACTGTCACTTTTAGGGAATGCAATGGTTTCTGCGTGTACTCACGTGAATTAGATGTCGCCCAGATGCGACAGTTATGGGTATTAATGTCGCCACGAAACGAAAAATGAGCTTCATCTGTCCACAAGATGTTAAAGACACAGGTGGGATTCTGTTCGATTTTGGAGAAAGTCCACCTCGCAAATGTTTTCCTCTGTATGGTATCCGCTGGTAAAAGTTCATGGCACGACTACAATCTATGGGTACAGATCAAGGATTCCATGAAAAATATTGCGTATCGAGGATGGTGGTAAGCCCAAGAGTCTGCAGCTTCACAAGCAGTGCTCGTCCTTGCAGCTGATTCGGACGCTAACGCTTCCATTTGGGCTGCAACACGCGGCGAACGTGCCTTTCTTAAACTTGGTCGTCTGGCTCTTACACGATACTCTAATGTTCCAGTTTCCTCAAACCGCTAAGGTTCACGTAAAACAACTTCATCAACGAAGCTTTATCCTTCGCACTCAGCATCCTTGTTCATATACACGGTTTACAACGGTGAACCGGTTTGTGGATTAGGAGCTCTCAAGTTCTTATAACCGTCTCATTTGCGTGTTTCCACCGAAGTCGCTCGTACCAGCGCCATCTATCGGCTGTTTTTTAGTTATTTTTTCCCTGTCTTAAAAAAATTCCCGTAACCTAGCTTTGCTAACCCTGCAAACCGTTTTTTATTTCGGTTATT
Source organism: Pholcus phalangioides (assembly GCF_987345545.1). Lineage (NCBI taxonomy): Eukaryota > Metazoa > Arthropoda > Arachnida > Araneae > Pholcidae > Pholcus > Pholcus phalangioides. The sequence goes on along the minus strand of NW_028301619.1, from coordinate 10,462,681 downwards.
TTTCCGGTTTTTATGAATTTTTAAAGTTTCTACGGACTTTCTGCCACCCTGTATAATTTTTTACCATAACTGCTTTTTAAAAAAAACAGAATTTGAAATTCCATGACCTATTTATGGAAATTGTGTCGATTTATTAACAGACACACATATAGTTGTGAATTTCCCCTAGAGATTCCTCTTAACGATGACTCTTACAAATACCTTCAATATAAATTCTATATGTACCTCAACTAACTAAACAAAATCTTGGATTCGAAATATTTATCTCCCCAATGACGAAAAGGGTGATGGTAATAACCCGAAAAATTTTGGAGCAATTTTCTTTCATACACGTTATTACAAAACTATTTACATCGATTTCAAACTCTAAACTTTTCAACTGGATATGACATTCTCCTTGAGGGGAATAAACAGAAAACAATATAATTACATGGATCAAGTGGTTTTTTTTTTTAAACTACTTCATTTAAAACAAAGTAAAACGGAAGAAGAAAGCTGTTTCAGCTTTTATTGGCTTCAAAAACGCGTGTGATTCAGTGGACTACCAAATCCTATGGCCAGTTCTCAAAGAGTTTTGTCTTAGTACAAAATTTGTATCTATGTGAATGAGCTCTAGATATTCACTGACAGAAAAAGGGTTCTGATGTATTTCTCTTAATATTTTTATTTAATGTATATTTTTAATGTCTCTATTCAATGTAGTTTTTAATGTTTTTAATAAATTTAATTTTTGATGATTTCATTTTGAATGAAATCATCAAAAATTAAATTTATTAAAAACTACATTTATGCCCTTTATGACAAATTATGTATTTAATTCAAAGTAATAATCCTGCCATTTTTTCTTTTTCGCAAATTGATGTTATTGTGTTATAACATATCCTTGAATGAGGCCTTGGTTTTTGACAGGTCCTAAGACTAAGATTTTTAACTGGCTCCTTATATTGATTTTCAAGGAAATTTATAGCTTTAAATATTAGAAAAATATAAGATACCTAAGCCAAAGAGCCCTGTCGGCCTTCACCATGGTCTTAACAGCCCTTGATAATGTGACGAGCTCTTGAGAAAAGAGATTCTACGGGCTCGTCATATACACGTACACGCACATTCCCGCATGTACTGATTCGTTGGGGGGTTCCGCGGGGGGGGGGTGCATTTGTGGTGTAGCAGTAGTAGGTAGGGCCTCCAAAAAATGGCTCGGGGATCCATGATGTTCTTAGTTCTTAAGTCAGCCACCTCGTTGGGCAATTTGCCTGTTGTGGTGTTGTATTTGTTTGTATTTGTATTATCAAACTAGAAGTGCCAGTCACCCTAATTTAACATATTTCATGTATCAGACATTATTTTGGTTTGGATATATCTCGTTAACGTGAGGCTCCTTATCCATTTGCACAACACAATATCACACGCATTAAGACTGCCTTGCTTTTTGGAACCTCCTTGGAAAGGTTTCTGTGACGGATCCGAATTCTCCAAGAATTTTAGCAGGCCCCGAAGTTGAATTTTGGTGGATGAACAAAAAAATGAGTAAATCTCTGGGCCTAACTCCAATCATATCTCTCTCGAATATTGAAAAGGGCCACAAAACTGTGCTTGCACTGAGCCGCTAAATGATGAAGTCTGGCGCTACCGTAGGTATCATTCGTAGAAGTTAATAAAAACTACACAGCACCGGCAACTATTTTTTAAAACGAATAAGAAAAACATTTAAATAGTGGTGCAGGTTCAAACCATGTAAGAAGCATGAAAGTACAACCTCTCTCGGAACGTATTTTAACAAGCACACCCCGTGTGCATAAAAGGATTATAGTTCAATAAATGATAAAATTATTTCGTCGATCATTTTACAAATTCACATTTGAATCATTAATCTCATAAGTTACGTAATTAAAATGAGATAATACATTGTTTCCATCTTTTTTTCATTAAAAGGTCCTTGAACTACTTCATGATTGAATATGTAGATGCATGAAAATACTGAAGAAACCGCAACGAACAATACAAAAAAAAACAACCCACCTCCGTGTGAGAATGTATATAGTCAGCCCTCGAGGCCTTACAAGATTTATAGTTATGGACTGGATCATTAAATTCGTTTCTTTGGACTAAATAAGCGTTCAAGGCTTCGGCAAAAACACACCACCCTCTAAACTCACGCTGGGCTATGCAATTTATGACCTGTACGTTCAATTTCTCGGGCATTCCGTAGCGAAGTGAATCTCATCGGTGCTGAATTTGATGTGGGCAATGGAGTAGGCTGGCCTGCTCTCGTGTCAAGGGTCAACGAGGACACCACTTACATATCAGTTTGCATCTGGACACAACTTAGGTAGCTAACTGGTCGTTGTTTAAAAAATAATGAATCATTTATAATTGTTTTTATTATAAAGAAGTGGGAAAATTTATAAAGAAGTGTGGAAAACAAGCCTCTGGTCGTCATTAAAAGGCTAAAATACCAAGTAAACTTGCACCAGAAATGCAAAGATACGAAATCGCTGAAGTTTTTTACAATTACGCAATCATATATAACTTGGCAAAAAAGTTAATGATTCTATAAACCGTGGAGGAAAGTTTTTGTGTTTTAAAGATTTTTAATATTATTCAGTGCTGGAACCCTGAAATTTATAAAATAATCATCGTTGTGTGCAAAACACTTCGTAAGCACTAGTTAAGAATCTAGATTACAGTTATGACTTGAAAATATAATTACGGAACTTATCACATTAAGAAGTCACCAACGAAGAAGGTGAAAAACTTCTAATAACGTAATTGATACACGAACTAAATATGACAACAATATGTTCATTATACGGCCATGGCTTTTAACTATGTAATTAAGTAAGGCTTGAAAATTATCATTTTTTCTCAAGTAATACAGAAAGATATTGCTCTTAAATATTTCATACGCATCATTTGAATTAATTTGAATAATCAGGTTTATTCCAACTATCGCAAGTAAAATACAGTAGTTCATCAATAAATTAATGTATTAATGAACATATATTCATGGTAATTTCTATTTTAGTTACTAAAATAAGTGATTCGTTTAGCAATTTCCCCCACAAGAAAAAACAAAACTCAAATAACCAATACTCTTGATTTAAGCCTAAGAATGTCACGTGAGCTCGAGAGAGAATTCTCGTCGAAATATATCAATCTCAGGTCATTTTTTTACTATTCAACCAATGACTGCCGAATGGTGACGTCGTAATTTTTGCCCTTTTGCTACAAGTTCTACTCTATGAAAACAGTCTTGTCCAGATCTGGAAGCCTTAGATGGACATACCTTATGAATTCCAATCAAACCACGAATATTGCGCTTAGTTGAAAAAAAAAAAAAGTGTATGCAGGAACATCTTCACTACGAAGAAGCGGAGAAAAAAACCATTTATCAAATAGGCTACTTCGGCAACCATATATTTATGAAAGAAAACAAGAAACCTTTTCAGTGCATTTTACTGCGATTTAATGGCATAGTTATAATCACGGGGTTTACTCGGGGATGGACTGAGCGATGACAGCTAACAATTGACTGTTAACTTAAAAAAACGTCACTGAATTGATCTCGATCATTGCTCATAGATTGGCCCCACCTCCTTCTGGTTAATGGTTAGTGAGCGAACAGGGTGATTGTTTCATCTTCTTCAAAACAAGGGAAAAAACACGAAGGAAACCTCCCGGATAATTCTTTCGAGAACCGCAACCACACTAATCCCTAATAACCTGATACATGTTCCCCTAATAACCACTTACTCATATACATAATTGCGTTAAAGCCAACCTAGACGTGTCTTTTTTCGAGTTGTTTTCGTTAAAAAAATAAGACTGTGCGAGAAAATGCATATATGAAAATACCATACACATGCAATGGAAGGCAATCGAATAATATATTTTTGCGCGTATAATATCCTTTGAAAGTGTTTTTATTCTTCTTATGAAATCCATAAGCCGTTTGACAAACGCTTTCAAAGCTGTGGGTGGTCCAGACCTCCAGCGGTCAAAAATCACTGAAATATTTCTTTCCTTGTCTGAACTACTAAATAATTTAAAAGGCTAGCCTCTCTTACCTGCGCTTTAATTGTGGTGATGTTCTTTTAATGAAGATTGATGCTCTTTCCTCACTGCATAATAACAAAACATCCAAAGAGCAAAAAACTTTAGACTCGAAATTCCTCGAGTGAATTATTTAGGACGCTTCAAGAATATTATACACAATTTTTAGCATTTACAAATGTTATATATGGTGTTACAAGGGTGTTCGGAAGTTTCCACCCAATCCATATACTTTTATGTCAGAAGTTGTAATTTACTGACACGAAATTACAACTTCTATTTATGGAAGAAAGAATGAACAAAGCCATGGCCACACTCTCGTGTCAAGGTTGGCCCAATATTCATTCGCAAACATTTGCTTCCAATATTTTCCTTCTCCCTGATGCAAAGAAGCAACAGTGGCATAGGCTGGATACACACTGGCAAAGCGTGGTCCAATATTTCTTGGCGAATATTTGCCAAGAACAACGGCACCGGTTTTTCCGGAACACTCTTAGTTGGCGTTCTTCGACCATGTGTGGCCAAGCGGATTGGAAGATCGGGAAGGCAGGCGACACCTTTGACTTGGGTTGGAAGCTGGAAGGTACTCGACCAGCACCAATCTCTGATAGTTAAAGACACGAAGAGAAAGCCGTTCGGAATGAACTATAAACTGTAGGTTGCGGCCTATCTGTCTTACATGTATATATTTTATTCTGCACCATATTCCCTTCATCAAGATAGTCTATCAATATTTGGTACAGCTGTTTTCGTGGCCCCCAAAGCATTGTGCCCACTGTTTAGCTTTTTTTCAGTCTGATATTGCACATATATGTACATTTCTTTATTTTTTTGCATCACATTCTCTGTATCAAGATACTCTGCATCAAAATGTTTTTCAGCGCGGCCTCCAAGTATTGTGCATACTCTTCTGACTCATGTTGAGGGAGTGCTTGACTGGTAAGTGGGACCTCGTCCGGCTGGACTTTTCCCCTACACAACCGTCCTCGGGATCACTGTGCTAAATCACTTCGGTGACAGAGCCTGGTTGTGTTTGGATTACCTGTTTAACTCGACCCCGTGTAGGTTGCGGCCTAACTAGTCTTAATATGCCCAAAATGACTATGAAGTGATAAACATAATCAAATGAATTTTATAGCCCTCAGTTTCCACAGCCCAAAATCGAATCAGTTACGAATCACCCATCAATGGCTACAGTTCAGGAAAAATCGCTAATGGATGTTGCTAACGGGATACGGAAATTTTGCCTCCAACATTTCGTCCACGACTTTTCACCCCTAGAACGTTTCGTCCCCATCACATTTCACCCCCGGAAATTTCGCACCTGATATTTCACCTGCCCTAAACGCATGAGTGACTGACTGTGTGAGTTTCCATATAAGTGGATGAGTGACCAAGTGAGTGTGAAATCAGCTTTAGGAGTGAGTTAATGACCGTACAAATGTCTAAGTGAGAGACAGAATGACTGGCCACGTGAGCGACAGTATCTATGAGTGTGGAATTGACTGTATGAGTGAGTGACCGTATGTGTGTGCAAGTGAGTGATTGACCGTATGAATAACCGAGAAGTTGATCGTATCAGTGACCAAATGATTGACCACAGGAGTGACCGAGTGATTTACTGTATGAGTGACCAAGTCAGTGACCGAGTGATTGCTTGTTTGAGTTTCAAAGTGAGTGACTGAGTGATTGACCGTATCAGTGACCAAGTGATTAACGACATGAGTGACAGAGTGATTGACTGTATCAGTGACCAAGTGATTGACCATATGGGTGACTGAATGAGTGACCGAGTAAGTGCTTATTTGAGTTTCCAAGTGAGTGACTGGGGTTCACTGTATGAGTGATATAGTGAGTGACTATATGAGTAACCGTAATAATAACCAAGTGAGTGACAAAGTGAGTGACCATAAGAATGACCAAGTGACCGTATGCGTGATCAAGTGAATGACTGTATGATTGACCAAGTGAGTGACCATAAGAATGACCAAGTGACCGTATGCGTGATCAAGCGAGTGACCGTATGATTGACCAAGTGAGCGACCGAATGACTGACCGGGTGAGTGTCTGTAAAGATGACCCCCCCCCCTCTTATAGGTGGTTATGTAGTACTTTAATGGGCCCTAAAAATTTGGAATTTGCTGCGAAGCATAAAATAATTGTTTCCAAATTTACGTTGCAGCGAAATTTTTCAGCATAAGCTGGAGTACATATAACAGTCCTGAAGAAAAGCATTAAAATCCCCCCCCCTTCCCCGTCACACTTAATACGTACGCCAATGCATTTGTGACAGCAATACACATTATATTATGCTTTGTGCAAATTTCTGCCGCATACTCACCTAACATTTACTCAAGGGGGCGAAATGTCGGGTTTGAAATGAGATATCCGGTCCAACTCACGTAGTCGCTCACTTGGTCATTCATACGGTCACTCACTTGGTCATTCATACGGTCACTCACTTGATGATTCATATGATCACTTACTTTGTCACTCACTTTGTTACTCCTGCGGTCATTTATACGGTCACTCATATGGTCAGGGCAGGTGAAATGCCAATCGGTAAATGTCTACCGATATAAAATAACTTACTTGATCATTCATGCGGTCGCTCATACCATTTCTCATGCGGTCAGGGCAGGTGAAATGTCAGGAAGTATATGTTCAACTCACTTGATCACTCACAGGGTCACTCACTTGGTCAGGGCAGGCAAAGTCTCAAAAGTAGATGTTCAACTCCCTTTATCACTCATACGGTCACTTACGTGGTCATTCTTATCATCAATCATCTGTTTACACATACGGTCATTCATACCATCGCTCATACGGTCAGGGCAGGTGAAATACCATCGGGGACTTAATGTCCAACTTACTTGATCATTCATACGGTCACTCACACCATCATTCATATGTTTACTCGTACGGTCATTCATATGGTCAGGGCAGGTTAATTGTCACGAATAAATATCCAGCTCACTTGGTTACTCATACGGTCACTCACTTGGTCACTTGTACCATCATTCATATGTTCTCTCATACGGTCAGGGCAGGCGAAATGTCAGGGGGGTAAATGTCCAATTCACTTGATCACTGATAGGGTGACTCAACTGGTCACTCACCGGGTCGCTCATATATGTTCGGGGCAGGCGAAATGTCAGGAGTGAAATTTCCGGGGGCCAAATGTAACGGGGACGAAACGTACTAGGGGCGAGATGTCCGGGGAAAAGATTTCGTGAACCGTTGCAAACGTGGCACAGGGTGGGTTTGCACTTACCACCTACTGATTTTGTTTCATCATCTTGTGGGTGGTTGAGTGCGTTTTGTATCTGGCGTTGAAAACAACCGACACTAGTACAGTATTCACTGTAATACTGCATCCTCGCAGTTCTATAAGCCGTTGAAAATGTGAACTTTGATTGATCTCTGGATTATTGGTTTTCATTATTCACGAAACCTTCAAGACTAGACGTTATAAGAACTTTTTTAGCAACACGTTGAATGTAGTTTTAGAAGCGGATGTGACTAGAGGCCAATGAAGTACAAACACAAAGGCCACAACAGAGAAATCGCCCAACGAGGTGGTTCTAGTAATAAGTTTTTAAAATTTACAGTACATAACAAACATTTATACAAATACAAATACAAATACAAATACAACGCCACAACAGGCAAAATGCCCAACGAGGTGGCTGATAAAAAGATGCCCATAAAAATATGGTTGTCATATGTTTCAAAAATACAGCAACCCAATTAAAAATGCAATTAACACAAATTACAAACAATATATACACATGATAAGATATTATACAATGCCCATAAAGAATACTTATGGTTGTCTTATTCTAAGAATGGATAGCTTCTCGATTTACCCCAACATGTTTATCGTATTTCTTTTTAAACGTGTCAATTGTGTTACAATTTACTACCTCCGGGGGTAAGCTATTCCATTTATTAACAACCCTATTGGAGAAAAATTCCCTGCGACACCATAACCTTGCATTGTCCCTCACCAATCGATACTGGTGTCCCCTTGTAAAAGCAGTCGATTGGCGGTGTACTAAAAGTTCATGGTCCATCCTATCCATCCCATTGAAAATTTTGAACACTTCGATCATATCTCCTCGACACCTGCGTTCATCCAATGTAAACATATTCAAAAAATGAAGTCTTTCTTCATAACTCAAGCCCTGTGTGCCAATAAGGACACGCGTAGCTCTTCTCTGCACCCCTTCAACCAAGTCTATGTCCCTCTGTAGGTATGGTCTCCAAAACCTTACAGCATACTCCAGTCCAGGACGAACTAAGCCTCGAAAAAGCGGAAGAATGACTTTAGGAGAACGCGAAGAGACCTTTTTGAAAATGAGACCAAGCATTCTATTCGCTTTTTTGACAACCGCTGAACAATGTTCAGAAAACTTAAGTCGCTCGTCAATGAGAATTCCCAAATCGGTGACTCTAGTTGCATCCGGGATAGTGACACCATTCAACTCGTAAGAGAACCGTGGGTTGTTCGAACCAAAATGAGCGACCATGCACTTATCTACGCTAAACGTCATGCTCCATTCATTTGCCCATGCTGCAATCTTGTTTAAGTTGGTCTGGAGCAACTCCCTATCGCTTTCATTTCCGATTACTCCCATTAGCTTCACATCATCTGCGAATTTGCTAGTAATTCCATCGATACCCTGATCGAGTTTGTCGATAAAAAGTGAAAAAAGTATGGGGCCAAGGACACTTCCCTGAGGAACTCCACTTGTGACGTCTGTCCAACCAGAGAATTCCCCGTTCACCATAACTCGTTGCGACCTATCTCTTAACCACGATTCTATCCAATTCAGCAAGTTGCCCCCTATTCCAATCTCGTGTAAACGCTTCAAGAGTTTGCCATGTTGGACCCGATCGAATGCCTTCTGGAAATCAAGGTAAACAACGTCGACATTTTTGCTCTTACCCAAAGCCTTAGTCACGTAATCATAGAAGCAAAGGAGGTTAGTTACACATGACTTCCCCTTCCTGAACCCATGCTGATTATCCGACAATACATTATTCTCGTCTATCCACTTCACAAACTGCCTTTTGATGATAATTTCCAAAATTTTCGAGAGGGAGCTCGTCAAACTCACTGGACGATAATAACGTACTGTCTGCACCGAGAGGTCAGAAAATATGAATAAGAGCGGGTTTTGGTATATATAAAAAAAGGGTGTTTTCTCAATTTTATGGGTAAGGTAGAAAAGGAGCATTTGTAGACTCCAGGCCTATCCGACATTTTTGTTATCCTGCCTACTCTTCCGCCATATTAGGCCGGATAGTTGAAAGTTTCTTCTATCAACGCTAGACGCAATATACACGGACTATACGATATACTCAAATATACAGGGTAAACGTTTAACTCCCTTCGCTACAAATTACTGGAAAACCGTTTATCTTAGAGGCATACTTCCAGTTTGAAAAAATATCTAAATAACGTGCAGACTCCAGATACGTCATTCATATTGCAAGGGGTTGCATAGTTATTAAAATAAAAAATTAACATTCATTTAGTCGCCCTGCAATAAAAACCCAATTAGAAAGTTGACTCCTTCTATGACCAACAAAAAATATTCCACGTTTCTAAGTGCAATATTTTCTGAGATATTTTTGAATTCAAAAATCGCTGAAAATAAAAGGAATGAAAAGTATAATGAGCTTATTTTCGGTAGTTTATGCGGTTGTTTCCCTCATTTTTAGCCATTTTTGAATCCAAACACACAAATATCTCAGAAAATATTGCACGGGTGTTTTTTTTTTTTGGTTTCAGGAGAGACAGGGCAATAACTTTCCAATTTGGTTTTTTGGACAGGGTGGCCAAATAAAGTGTTAATTTTTTTTATTTTAATAACTATGCAACCCCTTGCAATTTGAGTGACCTATCTGGAGTCCACACGTTATTAGGATATTTTTTCTAATTGGAAGTGGGCCTCTAGGATCAACGGCTCGCTAGTAATTTGGGGCAAAGGAACTTAACAGTTCACCCAGTATACTGATACTAATCGATATACAGTAAAACCTCACAACAACGATACTTGACATAACGATAACTCCCTCTACAACGATATTTTATCAAATCGTGTTTGGAATTGCCTATAGTCTAATGTTAAACTTCTCTCGATGCAATGATATCCTTTACTACGACAAATCCCTATACAACGATATTTTTAGGATTTTTTTGAAACCGCTATATATGTATATAAAAAAAATGATTTTTTTTTTCTTCTCGAAATCTTTTAACTTCGTCATTTGTTTTCGTTTTTCTGAAGGCATCTAAAATCATCGATATTTTACACTAAAGGATCACCGAAAGCTAAAGGAAGTTATTGGTATTGCTACTATCTGTGTAAAGACACAAAAGTGCAATGCAATAAACTTCTTTACAGGGCAACGCATCTGAAGTGAATATTTTATTAATAAACTAATCAATCACAATTTTTTTGCGCGAATAAATATATAAAAGCATATTTTCTGGTAGTATTAACAATGCCGATGTAGAAAAGATGACAAAGCATAAATTTGATCACGAGTAAGCATAATGTTGCCTCTCCTCTCGATACAACGATAATCCCTCTACAACGATATTTTTTCTTGGTCCGGAGAATATCGTTATACGAGGTTTCACTGTATGCAATATATTAAAACAATCAACAACTTTTTTCACTATCAACTTTCTAATAATAATGCAGATAACAACTATCATTTTAACTCTATTGAATTTGGTGTCCTTTCCATGCTACTCACTCTTATCGTATTAAGCGATTGCCTTAAAATAAATTCGCTTTAATATTTTCTTAGGAGAGATTCGATGAAAACAAAGAAACGAAACAGACTTTAAAATAAAAGAGGCGAAAAGAGAGATAAAAAGGTAGACGAGATCGTTCGGACGCTGTTCGTCCAACCGTTTAAATTAAAATATCATTTGCATAGACACCGCGGTAAAGCACCAGAAAAAACGAGGTTCTGGCATTTTTAAGGCACTGATAAGTGAGCTCAATTTCAACGGGATCAACTAAGATTAAGGATCCAGGCTCTACCTTGTCACTCGTCCATAATGGATCTTTTCCATATAGGTTGCCTGAAAATGGAAATTTTCGCCAAATGTTGCCAACGAAGTCGGGGATGCGCAATGTATACTAAATTTGAAAATATATGGAACTCTAAGTTTTCAAGGATCTCCATCGAAAAATGCTACTGGATTGAGCATTAGAAGATGATCGATTGTTTTTCTCCAAATAAGAGCGATAAATTTATTTTTTTGATCATAGAGTTCGGTAGTTCTTGAACTTTTGTCACCCGCGGCTCCGTTGCGTAATTCATGATTCATCTGCAGCTCCCCAGAATTGAGTTTTACAGGTACTTTCACTTACAAAAAAAAAAAAAAATCAATATCTCCAGATCACGTCACCGCGATGCCCTTAGGAGCTGCGACGCACACTTTGAGAAACACTGATATAGTTTATTAATGCATTCATCACCAATTATCCACAATCAACATCATCATATGTTGCACAGAAAGCGTAAGCAGGTTTCAGCAGAAAAGATTGTTGGTGTACCTTAACCTCGTAAGAAAGTGTTTCCCAAATTTTTGTCACCAGCGGCTCTCCAAGTTAGTTTGGTAGATATTTTCACTTGTGAAAGAACCACTTCCAAGCATAAATAGGCACAAAAATCAATATCTCCAGCTCACCCCGATGCCCCTGTCAAAGGGGCGACGCCCGTAGGAGTAGCGATGCACACTTTGAGAAACACTGCTGTAGACCCTTGCGCTTTCTAATACCTAATCATCATTATAATAGCTTCAAGTTTCTTTTTATACACTGTAATGATATTGTTGCGGACTTATAAAACACACTAGTTTCAAAATTTAATGCATTTCATTTTTTTTTTAATTTGTAAAATACAGTCGAATCCCGTTTTAACGAATACCGTTATAGCGAAAATCTCGCTTTAGCGAACACTTTTCCAATCCCCCAGATAAGTTAACATAGGAACAATGCTAAAACCCGGAATTCCTTTATAACGAAATTTCGTTATAACGAAGTGATTTCTCCGGTCTCTTGGAGTTTGTTATAACGGGATTCGACTGTATTTCATATACTTTAGTTACTTTTTCCAGAAAATAAATAAAATTTAAGGAAAAATATGAATGATTGTTTCTGAATTGAAATTGCTGTTTAGGCCAGAATTTATATTATATTTTATAAAATATAGAGGTTTTATTTTGTTCTGACCAATGCCCGAAGTTTGGCCGGTTCGTGAATTGCCCAGACTTCGGACACTGAACGTAACAGTGGACATTTTGTGAAAGAGCCAAACGAAAGCTCGAGGTACATTGATGACAACCCACGTAAAGTGATTTTCGCGCGATGCTCCTTGGTTGGATAAAAGTAAAAAGAAATTAGTAAAAGTAGAGAGATGCGCGTGATCGGAGTTTAATTGACATTAGATGAAACGAGTGGATTATTTGGTTGTTCAATGTTGCGTATGCTGATCTTCTATTCAACTTCAGCTTCGTCAAGTTTCATTTCTTTACATGGGAACAAAACATTTCAAGAATCTAAAACAGTTCAATTTTCTTGATTAAAATCTGCCGTCGGCTCGATGGCGAACATTTTCAAATTGAACTCTCTTTTAAAAGATCTATTTATTAAATTGAAACGCTCGTTTTGGCGAAAACTCCTCGAATAACTAAGTGTGTATTTATCAAAATTGCGTTAGTTAACGAAGCGAGGAATTAGAAACTGCGAAGACCTTTTTATCGGATCAAGACCAAATAAATCATTCAAAATAGCGCCCTTTGATGAAGCATCTATCGTTACATGTTGGTTTCTTCGAACGTTGATTTTATCAAAAAATTTCGAAATTTGATCGCGCTGCATATAACGGATAATTTCAGTTTATATACGTTTTCTCTATATAGTTTTCCAATGAATGCTCGAAACGTAGATTTATGCCTATATGTACATCTTATTTGAAAACATAATTACAAAGATGATTATTTACAACCAATTATAATCACGTGGTTACTCCTTTTCCTCAATGTAAAACACATTACACATTTACACATTCCACCTATCTTGGTTGATGTTTACAGTTTTTACATTGTAATTCCCATGGAATTTTGGAAAATTTTCAAGACCAACATCCACAGTTGATTAAAATAGGTTGATCATGATGGGGTATATTACATACATATAACACTGATTATTACTTTTCACAATACGTTCACAACATACCCAAACTAAACAACATGTCAAATAATCTAAAAAAGAGGTTACCAAGACATGATAATCAGCAATTTTGACATTTTGCATGCCTGAAAAATTAACACCGTAATCTGGGGCTACTTTGCACCTTCCCCGGTTACTTTACACCAATGTATGTGCTGAAAAAAAGGATTCAACATTACCTAGCGGCTATTATAATGAATAGTTCCAAACAGTTTTGATTCTGTTTTCCCGAAAGTAGGCGTTATCGGTCGACTTTGAGTTACTGATGCATCCGCCATTCTGGATATCGTTTGCTAAACATATTTATGCAGCTCAATTTCATCTGGAACTTCTGTTAAATTTCCAGTCATAAAATGATGAATTAATCAGTAACCCAAGCACATGAGTTGACTGGTGACGTCTTTTGTCGGGTAGAATGGAAACTGTATTCATTGGAATATCCGCTAGGTGACGTTGATTTTTTTTTTTCAGCATTATTAGCTGAGCCGGATTACGGTGTTTTTTTTTGTAAGAACTCTGGTCAAATGAATACACAGCAAGGAATCACAAATTACCACATTGAACCTCGTTAAATCACAGTTAATTTCACGGTTTTCAAAAACCACATAGATTCACCCTAATTTCTTATAAATAAGCCGCACTAAGGCCGGGATTACACTGTAAAAGTTTGATAAAAGATCTTTTACAAATCTTGAAAAAAAAAAAATAAGCCTGCGGTTAAATTTGCTCGAATGTAACCGATAAGCTTATTGGTTGTATTCTTCAAGTTTTATAAAGAACTTTTATAGTGTAATAAAGGGCCCAAGGTAAAAACTACTGCGCTTCGGAGGGGGAGATTATACTGTCCATATTTAGATGAAGCCAACCATGATTTTTATTAGTTGACCCATTACTTCATAGGGGTCAGCTGAAATTGGTTTTCGATGGCTCAACTTGGTAACGCAAATGCGAGCCGATCTCCCCTTTATAAAACGTCAAGAAAACAAGCAATCAGGCCCAGGCCACAACTAGAGGGGGACATTGAGAGCAACTTCCTAGGGCAGAAAATTATAGGAATAAAAATTGAAAAATAATTCCAAAAGATAATGCAAAAAATACTTTGCTGTAGATCTATGGAGTTTTACAGTGGGGAGGCGCAAAATCAAGTTTGTCCATTCTGGCACGTTATCCACGTTCACACCAACATCGGAAAAATAGATGGATTCAAACATTTCATTAATTTTGAAATTTCCCACTTCCAATTTGGAAGATAGCGATTTCATAATCTCCGGAACAAATAACATATACAGGGTGTCCTGTAAGTCCTAATTCGGACTTCATATCATCAACCGTTAGTCGTAGAGACATAGTTTCAATTTAAAAAATGATTAAAATGTGTTCAAAAATCATTCTGCACCAGTTTGAGAGTGACAGTGAACACAATGTGTCACAAAATAAAAAAAATCAAAACTTTCATACGATCTCCCTGTCCTCTAACATCCAATTAGAAAGTTTTTGCCCTGTCTTTTCTTTGCATGTCAAAAAAATTCATGTTTTTAAGTGCAATATTCGTTGAGATAATCGAATTCAAAAACCGGAGAAAAGTTAGGAAAGAACAGCATAAATGAGGAAAAGAAGCGTTGTCCATCAGTTTATGTTGTTTCTTCCCGAATTTCCGCGGATTTTTGAATTCAATTACCTCAGCGAAAATTGCACTTAGAAACATGATTTCTTTTGATGGGCTAGGTAGAAACGGGAGGCAACAGCTTTTTAATTGGAAGTTAGAGGGCAGGGGAACCGTATAAAAATTTAGATTAATTATTTTGGGACACACTGCATTTTCATCCCCAAAACTGGTATAAAGTGATTTTTGAACACATTCGAGCACTTTTCGAATTGTGGAACCATACCTCTACGACGAACAGTTGATGATATAAAGTCCTATTACAAGGCACCTTGTATAATACCACATATACACTATTGTTAAATCACGTAATTTCAGTCAAATTTTTGAAAAAATAAAATATTTAGCGGGGAGGGGGAGGCATATACAGTCGATGTTCGTTTTTACCAACCCGTACGGGCGTGAAAAATAGTTTGTGAAATCGGAAGTTTTTAAATGGGAAAGTGTTGTTGCTGTACAGAATAGTTCATTGTTTGGGACCAGGAGGTTAGTTCGTAAACACTTGTAGTTCGTAAATTGTAGGTTCGTATAATCCAACGTCGACTGTATGTGACAAAGACTTCGTGAACCGCCGTGTCTCGGTAAACTATTAATAATGTGTATATCGAGAGTTCTTACTTCGAAGTGTCCTTTGAGTAGCGATCCAGCTTGTCCAATGTACAACGTAGAGGCAGTGTCAAAAACTAGGCTCTTCGGTATTCTTCTCACCACAGCAGTGGAAAACTCTTCGCAGTTGTAATAAAATGATATGTTGTTCTCAGCTACACGTAAGGCTATCCTGGAAAATAAACGACGCTATTTTATAATGATAGCAATTAGTTTTATCATTTTTAATGAATTTTCAGTTAATCAAACAAAAAGTTCGGAATCCATTTCATAAAATAGTTAATTCTGGTAGTTTCCGACCGTTTATGGTTGATCAATTTCTCACCTCCGCATTGCATTTAAAATGATGATATCGTTTTCCAAACATCTTCTATTATTATCCCTTTCAGACCCGAACATTAATTTTTTTTGGAATTTTCACTATGTTTTGCATATTTCATTTTTGTCGCACCACGGTCATTTTCTTCACACGAGGGCTAATTTTTTTTAGACCGGGACCTACAATTTATTGCCGATTCCGAACGGCAGGCTTGTTTTTTTATACTCGTCGAGAGGTTGGTGCGCTAACCCCCCGATGGGGACTCCCTGCGGTAGCAATTTTTTCTGCGGTTATATCGCCGTTTTTGTTGTACCCCTGTGCCAGGAAAGTTTTCTGACAAGGACGAATCGGGTATCGAATTCGCGACACCTCTAGCGAGTATCTTATCGACCTGAGCTACCGCGCTTTTGCATATTTCTTACGTGAAAAATATATTAGAAACATAAATGTCACATCAAATCTTTTTTCAAATCATCAATTCATCAATTTTTTTCAAATTTTCAATGTTTTATTTTTTGTGAAGAAATAATTAAAACTTCATTCAATTTTTTTTCATCCAAGATGATGCAACGTATATTCATCTTGACATACAAATTTTTTCCAGAATTTATTGCTAAATTTTATGTAATAAATCACACTTTTCCCGAAGGCACTTTCTCCTGGAAGTCATCATAAGACCCCCCCCCCCCCCGAAAGTTCAACTTTAAGTGCTGCCCTCTGATACAAGCCCCAAAGTTCATATTCACCATACTTCAAACTCAATATTATACAATCCTTCAAGTCAGGGCTTAACTCCTTGAGATTGAAAAAAATCTACAGTGAGAGAAAAGCAACTACACCACATTTTTTTGTGCATGCAGGGTCTGAAAGAGTTATCATAACTTGGTGATGTGCCAAAAACGCCCTTTTGAAACAAATATGTTTTGATTTAGCTAGAGCTTTTTGAAATCATAGGCTGACTCATCCACCATCTTTGAGAAAAAGTGTGACTTCAGTATTATCTCATCATAGGTTTTCAAATCATCCCTGGGGGGCGGCAAAACTGTTCTTTTCTCAAAGATGGACGACGAGTCAGCTCTCCTTTATAAGTGCTTTTTCTTAGCAAGTCAAAGATTAATGATGTAAAGAATGAATTCCTGGAAATGAATTTTTAACCGGAGAACACGTGTAAACCATATTTATGGCTTGAAATATGTTCCTTTTGGTTAAAATCAACAAGGTGAGAGAACAACCCTACTGTTGACCAAAAATAGCGCGGGAAGCTCGTTCATCGTACGTCAAATGGCTATCAGGTGATCGTCAGCAACGCAATATGCCCAGATATATAAAAGTGAAGACGATTGCTAAAATGACTTAGACCGGTATTAGAACGGGATTACACTGTGAAAGTTTGATAAAAGTTCTTTTGTAAAACTTTAAAAATGCAGCCAATAAGCTTATTAGTTACATTCGAGCGAATGTAACTAGTAGACATACTGGTTTTTTTTCAAGTTTTGTAAAAGATCTTTTATCGAAATTGTATAGTGTAATCCCCGCCTTAGGCCGGGATTACACTATAAAAGTTGTTTTACAAAACTTGAAAAATGCAACCAATAGGATCATCAGTTGCATTTTCTAGGATGTAACCAATATGCTTATTGGTTGGATTTTTCAAGTTTTATAAAAGAGCTTCTGTAAAACTTTTATAGTGTAATTCCAGTCTTACACTATAATATTTTATAAAAGTTATTTTATAAAACTTGAAAAATACAACTAATAAACGTATTGGTTACATTCGAACGAATGTAATCAATAGGCTGATTTTGTTTCGTTTTTACAAGTTTTTAAGAGATGTTTGAAAGTAAAGAAGATCGAATGACAAAGTACTGGATAGTCCAAAATATGAACGATAATCTGAATAAAATATGAATAGATTGTTATTTTTTGATTTAATTCAATAGAAAATTGCTTAATAATTACTTCGTCCAAGCATTGACGAAAGTTGGAACGACAAAACTGACTATAGCTCTGGACGTCAGATGCATATCCACGTCCGTATAATATAGAGTGATGTTTTGCAATTTGGATTCTGGATAAGGAGACATCTTCAGCCCAAGCTGTACCACGGTTTCGGTCGGATTCACAACTGAAACGGAAATGAGAAAAAAAACGGACCAAATTTAAAACTCATCATGTATAATTCTGGAATTGTTTTTCTTGACATAACTACGATTTCACTGAACAACGATTCCCCCAGAACTTCACCATTGATATCACACGTCATCAATATTAAAAACTTGATCAAAACACGAATATGCAGACAAAATGAACTAAGGCCGGTATTACACTATAAACGTTTGATAAAAGTCCTATTATAAAACTTGAAAAATGCAGCCAATAAGGTCAACTGTTACATTTTCTAGAATGTAACAAATAACCTTATTGGTTAGATTTTTCAAGTTTTATAAAAGGGATTTCATCAAACTTTTATAGTGTAATACCGACCTAACGCACCCGCTAGCTACTCCTAGATGGGATAGAAGAAACGACCAAGTCTCTGGCTTGTAAATTGACGAAATCTGCTCTAGAAATCGCTCAACCATTGTTTGAATTACTTCGTTTGACGTTAGACGTTGAAAATCACTATTGTTCAACTTTCTGGTGGCAGCAACCTATTTTAACCCATTAACGACGACTTTGATTTCTTTCAAACAAAAAATAATGAGTGGAACCACTTCCACCATTTATTAGCAAAGAAAAAACGTAAAAATTAAAATTTGAAAAATTTTATTACCACCCGGCGTTAATGGGTTAATATCTTCAATTCATATCAATCGCTTTTATTTTTCAAAATTTCTCATTGCTAAAAATTCAACTGAACATTGGTCCACTTTATTTTCAGGCTGGGTTCACACTGCAGCGATACTACAACGATGTAGTCCACGATATCGACACGGATTGATTAAAAAACGGAATTTCAGGTTTTTATTGTATCGCTTATCATATCGGTCCAGTGTACATTCTACCTAAAGTCCGCTACACACTACTCTGACATGACGTGTGATGTGGTGAATTCTGATTCGTTCGGATTCACAGAGTTTCCCACGTCACGTCAGAGTAGTGTGTGATCACGGCCTTTAGGCGCATTCTCCGCTGGATACTACAAGCGATACAACCTGCAACTCGTCACAGAAAAAACTTGAATTTCATGTTTTTTAACCAATCCGTGTCGAGTTGCATGCTACATACTTCGCTTGCAGTATCGCTCCAGTGTGCTCTCTGCCTTAGACGACATATGATACTATATCGATTTTGAAGTTCGGGTCGATATCTGTCAAGATTCGATAACCTCCGATAGAAAAATGAACTTTAGAATGAAATTTGTGATTTGAATAAAAATAATTTAATATAAAATTTCACTTGATTATTTAAACTGACCAGCGAAGATGAATCCACCGGTGTGATTTGCTGGACGAAAAGTGACGCCGATTGCAAAATCCCGGTAGAGAACTGGAGGAAGGTGAAGGCGATAGGGTGCTTTGATATCTGCTTCCCGTTGGAGAAGAAACGCAGGGAAGCCGTCCGGTCCACTTACGAAGTCCACACCTGGTGTGATAAATGGAATCTTCACAGCTCGCAGAAGATCCAGTCTTGCACTCGATCCTAAATTAGAGAGAGTGTGTGTGAGAGAGATGTTTAAGAATTTAAAATATATACCCCCATCCCGAGATGGAGATGATGGACAAGATGTGAGAATGTCCGCTCTTTGATAAAAGTCGATGAACCACCCAAGACTGGTCATGAAACATACGTTTATGGTTTCAAAAACTAATAAAAGTACTGTACATAAAGAAATTGTGACTCATAATGTGTGTGTGAAAGCATATTATACTGGTAAAAATCCGAAAATTGGTAAATCCATTAAGCGTCAACCTAAGGTGAAAGTCCGAAAAATGCTGGTACACAAGTTGATAAAAGTCGAAACAAGTGATGGGTCTGTCCATGCCACCTACCTACTTACAAACTTTAATGGGTGATAAAGACACCTAAACAAACATTTTTGGTCATAGAATGTGTGGTCAAACCGCAATAGCGAAGACGGTAGAGGATTTTTTTAATGAGTGCACAACAACACTTCACCAGAAGAAAATATATTTTTCTGACGTAATTGCTGCGACATGTGCTATCAATCGTTCGAGGGTGTAGGGAATTGTAATGTACTAGGCTTCCTCATGGTAGAACCTGGGTAACGATAAACCTACCAGAAGTCATTATACCGCTTATCACAGCAAGGATCCAGAAAGGGGCGATCACTCCTCCCAATAGCTGAATAGTAATTGAAAAAAAAGTTGGGTAGGAGCTGTGTCATAGACGCGGCCGCAAGATTTGACGTCAATACGTACTTTGTGTCGTGAATCCACAGGTAGGTAGGTATTGACTTGATGAAATGGGTATCATCGGATTTGTCTTCGAAGTATCTAAAAGACAATATCATTGGCTGCTGTTTGTGTTGCAAAAACCTCTCGAGATATAGCATAAAACAATTTCGTTACGAAAGCGGGCTGCGAGTCTGGTGCCCAGAACGGAAAAGGTATCAAGACCAGAGTGGTATCATTGGATTTGCCTTAACGAGATCTACCCTCAGACATACAAAAGATTGGTATAATCTGAATACTTCCTGAGATATGAGTGTTTAAATTATTTCGTCACGCAAACAAAAAAACTTTTTGCGAATGTACCCAGTATCGTCAGATGATTTAAAAGGCGTATTCACGTCAAAAATTGCGGTGTCCCATATTATATAGTGCAATTAAAAGGAACCCCCCTCCCCTCCCCATGCGTGTGCGCGCACACATATAACTATAAGGCTTTGGGTAAGAGCAAAAATGTAGAAGAAATGTTTAAAAAGAAATACGATAAACATGTTGGGGTAAATTGAGAAACTATCCATTCTTAGAATAAGACAACCATAAGTATTCTTTATGGGCATTGTATAATATTTTATCATGGGTATATATTGTTTATAATTTTTGTTAATTGCATTTTTAATTGGGTTGCTATATTTTTGAAATATATGACATCCATATTTTTATGGGCATCTTTTTCTCAGACACCTCGTTGGGCATTCTGCCTGTTGTGGCCTTGTATTTGTATTTGTAATAGATCACCTTCCAACACATTTCTGTGGATCCACGACTGGCTTATGATTTTTTTTTTTTTTTGATATTGATGGTCCAGGCACAAATAAAAGCAAGCCAAACTAGTTTAAAGAAAAAAAGTTCTTATTGGTGCATAAATGTACCTTCGGATTGGATTGGAGTTTGATTTTTATTCCTATGAAGTTTATTTATCCATCAAGTTTATGCTGTGCCAAACAATGATAAGCGATATAATGTTTTGTGGTAAATTTTGCTCCAGGTTGCACCACCACAAGCCTTCCACGGGCTTACCACATTACAACCCCTTGCACCTTCGAGTGGTTTATAACACATATCGCAGCATATTTTTTCTTTTGTTGAAATGCTAGCGTTCCCCCTAAATACACTTTCCACCGTGTTTGCTCTCGAGATTCGAGTACACATTCTATGATCAAAATTGCTTGCTCTCTTAGGGGTCTTGTATTACCTCTTAAAGTTTGTCTCATGAATTTAGAATCACCCTGTAGTAACAATAATATTTTTTATGGACATTTTTTCAATATTATTATTGTAATTTTAATTTTTCAACTGCTTCGCGCTGGGTAATTTACTTGTGATCGTGCAGTATTTGTATTTGCATTTAACCTCGGGTTCATGTAGGTTCTTTCTGTCTGATGCGCTGCTTATTTCCTGCTGCATCGTTTGAATGTTAAATTTTCCCCTAGTCTTAACAGAACTTGGCATTATCAAAATACAACACCGAAACCGTCGCAACTAGGTGGTTGTATAAAAAAAAAGAGGGAAAAAAGATGAAATTTTCCGACCCTGGAATTTTAAAGTATAAATCGTGGCATCAGATAATGATCATATGGAAAAGAGTACGTGTACTATGATACACGTTGGACAATCTGTACGAGAATTTTCAAGATTAAGCTTCTAGAATGAGTGCGATAGCAATTTCAGCCGAGGAAGCTATCATCAAACCGCTGGAAATAAAAAACCTTCAGTGGAAACCGGTTAACATGTCGCGAAAAATCCACAAGGTTTCGTGCTAAAATCACGGAAGGGAGAAAGTAGATAGAGAATGGCATGTGTGCGAGATGTGGTAACGATGTCCTAGGGACAGTCAGTCAGCAAACGGCTAGAATGAGTCGGTCTTTTCTTCTATTCATTTCTTTTTCTGTGTTTTATGACACACAGCTTATTGCCGAGTCGAATCCTTTGGGGAAAAGTATGAAGACGACCTATCTGTTCCTCACTCCAGTTATCGGTGAGAGTTCGGCCATATTTCATCAGATTCCGAGATTATTTTTGGAAGTAACGATCTCCTGCGGTTGTTACATCGTAATTCTGCCACACTGGCTTAACGGTAGAGATCGTTGAGACATGATTGGCTGCAGTCGATGTTCATTTCCCTCGAGAGCACTGTTTCGATGAGTGGCTGCTACTGGAATCACATGAACGGGTCAAAGACACCGCGAATTTCAGGATTAAAGAAAACTAGAAATTCTCGCCGGAAATTGGGTGCTTTATAAAAAACAAATCACATAAAGTGGAAAAAGGCATAAAAAAAATTCCGAAAAAGGATAAAACAAGCAGACATTTACTGTACGTTGGCAAGAGATAGAGCACTTCGATCGCCAACTAACTGCTGCTCCCTCTCAAATCATTTGTTATTTTCATGTAACTCTCACGCTTTTTTTGTTCATTAAATAGTTAGCAAAAAAATGAGATTCTTCATTTGCTGAACAGAAGACATAATGTAAGTTTAATTTATAAATTAATTTAATCTTTGTGCTCAGTTACAATATCTATGCGGTTAATTTCCAACGATAAATTCTATTTCGAATAAAATTCGTTACCATCTATTGAGCTTATCAACTTTTAAAGACTGCTGCCAGTGTACGCCAATACGCATCTAGATGCTTTTGATTTACGCATCAAAATTCAATTTTACTCCTCCAAACTTTGTCGAGGAGTGAAAATACTCCTTCGGATTTTAGGTATTTTTTTAATAGAGTTATTTTTCTCTCTGCTTTTCATATAAAAATATCCCTCTTTTTAACAAAATTGCCCTTAAAATTTTGGAGGAAATTACTTTTCAAAATTATTTTTTCGGATAACACTGACTGCAGCCTTGTGTATATTTTCGTGACATAATCTCAAAAAATGTACTCGTAAATCGTGCTAATTCTCAAGTTTATTTAACCCGTTTGTGCCCACTGTACCCATTTGAGTACAACGAGGATTTGGCTTTGTATAATATTTTAGCCTTGTAGCAGCTAGAGGTTGTGTATTTTCGCACGCAAGATGACAATCCTACTCATCCTAGCCATTTCTGGTTTAGAAATCAACTCTTGAAGTTGGTGTATTTTATTACCCTTTGGAGACTGGTTTTTCACCATATGTTATCGACATTAAATTGTTATTTTCAAGCAAGTGATTCTTTTGTAATTGATTATTTATACTACAGTTTAATATGAATAGCGAATTCAATTCTAACACAATTCAATTTCGTTTCACTTGAATTTTTTTTTTCAAATACGTCGTCATACTTTGCTGTTCTCAATTGAGGACACTTGTCGTCCAGTGTCATACTTTCTGTTGATGTATTTAAAAATCTCTTGGAATATTCTTAATTGGTGCAATTTCAAGAAAATATCCCGATATCGAAATGTAATTCAAAACGCATCAAGGTGCGGACATAAACGATTTAATGAGCTATAGGGTGCCAAATATGCATGTCTGACAGATAAGAGTAGAAATGACGGGAAATTGTAAGTCACTGCCATAACGAAATTCAA
The DNA here is from genome assembly GCF_987345545.1 of Pholcus phalangioides. Taxonomy (NCBI): domain Eukaryota; kingdom Metazoa; phylum Arthropoda; class Arachnida; order Araneae; family Pholcidae; genus Pholcus; species Pholcus phalangioides. The sequence goes on along the minus strand of NW_028301619.1, from coordinate 10,438,856 downwards.
GTCACACTAATCGGTATTTGTAAAAACACGGTGTACTTGCGTAACGAGACCTACTGCACACATACCTTGGCTATCGAACACCTCTTCTTACGAATTTTTCGGCTAAAAAATATTTTTTTTTTTCTGCTTCTCGGCTGACGAATACAGATTCGGCTAACGAACATTTTCGCTGATATGGATGAACACGCTAACCTGAGACAGCTACGTTTTAAGCTGAATTTTCGGACCAATCTCATCATGCTCAGAATTACTGTCACTCGAGCCCGATTAACTCATGTTCACATCGGATTCTTTTTCCCGATGTACCTACTTTCTTTCTCCTAAAAGTCTACAACTCAACTCAACAACTAAAAGTCGAAAACTCTACTTCCCTTCCTAAAAGTTTTTGAACCATTTTATGTGAAATAAAAAATTCAGCGAATAGAAAAAGTGCATTTAAAAAACAAAAAGAGCTTATGTTTTCAGAGCACGCGATTTTTAAGCGCTCTCTTAGCATCCAAATGAACAGTCTGGACATTCTGGGATCTTATCTTTCTCTGTTTTCATCATCTGGATTCAAAGTCATGTTGTTATACAATTTCCCCATTCATCAGTTTCATCAAAGCTAATTTTCTGACCAATCACACTGAGATACGTTGGCGCTACCATTTGTTTCCATTTTGCCAGAAGCGCGATAACTCCAGTGGGCACAATACATCGGGGGGGGGGGGGGAGATAAAGTGGTACAAAAAAGAAAGAAAATGTCCAGTTGAGGGGGAAAAGAGTTCGACCGAAATGTCCGGATTATGGATCGTCCGGATTTGGGAGGTCCTACTGCAGAAACATATGCATGTTATATGAAAGCAATATTCGTACCTCCACCTCGAGATCCTCCTTTGTGACCCCGATGTCGTCCTCCTTTGGCACGCCATTTTTTGGCAGAAACTGTAAGTAGACCCAGTAATGCCGTCAAAATTAAACATTGGTTCGTAAACCTGAAAATATAAAAAAACGACCATCAGTGGAATATCGCGAGATTACTTTTACTGTCACACTTTGATAATGAATCAAATGAAAAACTTATGATTAATGGTTGAGTTGATTAATTTTTAAGGCAACTGACTACGTGCAAAAGACAAATTTTTCGAAAATTGTCGAAAACTGTTTAACAGATTTATTTGAAATAATTTTTTACCTAAAACCTAAAACTGTTTTACTTTTTGTACATGCAATAAGTAAAACCAAAGTTATGACTGATTTCAATAATTTGAAACAATGGTTTTAAAGGCAGCAAAAACTCTTTAAACGCATCTTTTGAAGATGCATTTTTCTTTTTCGTTACCTTATTCCATACGAAACTAAATTTCTCAAAAACTATGCAAGACATTCTCCTGAAATTTCTGGGAGCTGTTTGGCAGGTGATACTCGCCTAAAGTACCAAAGGACGTTTTTAGAGGTGTCGCGAGTTCGATACCCGGTTCGTCCTTGTCAGATAACTTTCCTGACACAGGGGTACAACAAAAACGGTGACCTGACCACAGAAAAAGATTGCTACCACAGGGAGCCTCACATCGAATGGTTAGCGCACCAACCTCTTGGTGGTGAGTATAAAAAAAAGGCTGTCGTTCGAAATCGGCAATAAATTGTAAGTCCCTTATGACCGCAGCACGACAAAAATGATCAAATGAACCGCAGTGAAGTGGGATTTCTTAACGGGACGTCCGCAGTGCATTTCTGGAGGGTCAGTGGAAGTCTCACGTTCAATTTTCTGAAAAATATCAATAATAATTTCAATCTTTAATCCCGGGAGTCCGAAAAGTCAGGGATATACATAAAGGGGTCAGTGGTAAGTGAGAGCTTATAAAAGCATTCCAAATAATATTGGCTGGGCAGTAAACTAAGATCTTGGCTATACATTCAAGAATTCAATATTTTATAGCCGTCTGAAAATAACATATTGAATTTTTTTTGTAAAAATTCACGTATTGTTTCACACAAAAAAAACTGCCATATCTCAGAGGATATTCTGTGTATTTTAAAACTTTTAGTTCATTGCGCAGATTTTAGACTGTAAACAGGCCTTAGGCTGTTTCCAACAGTCCAAGGCCGGAATTACACTATAAAAGTATTTAAAAGTTCATTTATAAAATTTGAATTGCAATCAATTAGCGTTGAAAATTGCAACCATCGGTTACATTCGAGCGAATGTGACTTTGAAACTTGAAAGATCTCTTACGAAACTAGAAAAAAACAACCAATAAGCATATTGTTACATTCGCTCGAATGTAACCGAATGTGACATGCTTATTGGTTGTTTTTCTAGTTTTGTAAAAGATCTTTTATCAAACTTTCATAGTGTAATCCTGGCCATAGCAACAACGTACAGTATCAAAACTATTCAAATACACGCTGTGGTTTTCAATGTACAATGTCTAGCGTAAGTACTGAAATTGAGGACATAATTTGAAAAATATCTTGAGAGAGTTCACTTTTTTCTCACTTGATTTCCCTATTTTATACAATATCATGATTCAACCCCCTTCCACATTTCTTTTGTAAAAAATTACAGTGTTTAAAAACAAAGTGCAGCGCACGTATAGTCAGTTGCCTTAATCAATGTTTTTTATCGCCGGACTCAAGTTTCTATGAGAGATCATTGGATTGACTTTCAAACATTTTTTTCTAAAATAAACCAAATGAGTGGGACCAAACTTTGAAACAAAGCGACCAATGAGGATAGGTAGGTAACCTTCCCAATGTGCATTTTTCGAATGAAGCCATTTTTTTTATTCATCCTTTTTTTTCAACTTTCTATTCTCTCTCCCCCTATAATTTTCTATTGCAAATGTTATAAAAAAGTATGATGTGTGTTATACCGTATCTGCTACCTATTATAAAAACGGTAATCGAAAATGCTAATGCAAAGGATGAAGACCATACAGCCTAGTTTTCCAAAATGCGGTTCACGTCGTATACACCAGTGGTTCTCAACTTGGGGCCATATGGCTCCCTTGCAATCCTGAGATACTCTAAGCGGGACACGGGTGAAAATCAGATGAATGGGGAGCCACGACAAGTGGTGAAGGGGCCACAGTGAACATATATAAGAAATAAAGTTTTCATGTGAAATATGGTGCGTAAAAAACGTGATCACTTCCAGAAACACCACCAGAGCTGTCCATAGAACCAGGCAGAGTTATCTTTAGAGCATCATAGGCCCTCCGGGTCGAGTGATTTTTCTGAGCCCCCCCCCCCCCCCCCCGTTAGAAATAACTGCACTTGCTCTCGAAAATTGCACGCAGATCTCGCAGACGTCTTAACCCATGCGCCCATGATCGCACATCCATAGAGGCTTACTTGATGAGATTTGGTACCATGATTTTCGATTGCAAGTATGTAAATATGAAAGCTGTTACTTCAATATCTAAGTATGGAGACCCAGAACATCGCTTTTCCCGAGGACCCATTATGTTGAGACGGTCAAGCATAAAACCCCAACAAGAAGGAAAAAAAAGCCCACTGAACTCTAGTCCACGGTAAGCGTGGACCCAGGGTGATGTGTCTGGTGGGGCGATTTATTTTGTAGGTTCACTGGATCGTCCTGTACTTTATACATACCTATTTTTCCCATATAATTCAGCTTTTGGGAGAGATTATCACCCCATTTCTGGACCCGTGCTTGGCCCGGGGTTCCAGAGAGATTGATTCTTACTTAGAAAAGTTTTTTCCTTATAAATTTAGTTTTTTGACTAAATTCAGTTTAATAAGTAGAGTCTTGCTCCTGGATAAGACGGGGGCCAGAAAAAAGAAAATAGGGTTAAAGGGATCCATGGGTCGGAAAAAGGTTGAGAAACACTGGTATATTCACCCCCCCCCATTTTCTTCAATTCCGTAATTTTTTTTTACTTCAATCTCTCCCATTAGTTTTTGAAATATTTAAGAATTTGAAATAATATGCGAGAGGATTTCATGTTGTTTTTCAAGAAACACTGTATCGTGCTTCTTTTCAAAGGTGGGGGCGGAGAGTCTTATCCCTGAAGTTAAATGAATTACAAGTAAATCAGCGTTTCTCGAACTTTCTGAACCCAAGGACCAGCAAAATATCTGAGATGATTCAACGGACCTCCAACTTACACCACGAGTTGCGTGACCATGTGTCCCGTACAGGAACGGGGCGTTCCTATATTTTGTCCTTTCTTTATTTAATTTTTTTTTTTTTAATGGCAACGTGATCACCACGTATTCCCAAGAGATCTTTACGATCTGTCCCGGGAATTTATTAGTGCGTTAGTAGACATCCATGCCCGAACCGGGATTCGAACCCAGACCTGCACCGTCAAAAGTATCTCCCTAACCACTGGACTGCCAGGCGGGAGCTGTGGTTGTTCCGTTTTTTTCAACGAAACTTATTCGAATTTATAATCTTAAAATGATGAATGAAGATAACTTTCATAACTTACAAATTATACTATAATCGTTGACTTATATGAATACTCATCTGACGTACTTGTCATGATCAACGTTTTCCCGCTAAGTTACTATGAGTTCTAGTAGTCCTTCATTTTTCACTCATTCAAAATTTTCAGCCATTTCATCAGCAGTTTGTCATTTTGCTAACTTGTGGCAATGTTTAAGACAACAATTGGCAATATTCCGTATTTTGTCGTATTTCAGATTACAGTTTCTCATATTTTTCTCAATGAAAATGGTCCCCAGTCACAATGAATGCTTTTTCAGGAAATTTATTTCAGTTAACTGCGTTTGCTGCAGTCTTTTCTTTCCCATTCTTCAGCAATTTCAGCAATAATCAGCAAATTTGTTGTATATTGCATTTTTTGGCTACAACTTACTTCATATTTAGTATTGCGATGAGTAGTATTTTCCTCAATTAACTGAAAGTCTAATTTCTATTTGAACCCATAAGAATATTACTGAAATCAATAAAATTTATTGATAGAATACTTGCTAAGAAGATTTTCAATTTAGTTAGAATTACAATTATCAAGTTTGCTTGCGGACCACCACTGCCATCGTCGCAGACCATAGGTTGATCAACGCTGAAGTAAATCAATGGATTTACTCGTTTTCAGGGAAAGAAAGATTCAAAATTTACGGCAGATGTGTGATTGTAACGAATCAAAAGAGCGAAACAAAAAAAAAATAATCGAAACAGTCAAATAGAAGGTAACTTTTTGATCGGAAAGTTGATTTCGAGGTCAATTAAGACTTTCTTTATTGACATTTTACCTAAGAAATCAGCAAAAATTGAATTTCGAAAGAAGCAAAGTCTGATAACGAGATTTCACAGGTCGCTGATTGTGACGTGAATCCCGAGACATTTGTGATTGGATGATTCGGAACTCGAAGCACGTGCCACACAATTACTTACGTTTCCGCGTGAAATTATCCAACAGCAGTACGTGCGCGACTCAAAACTTCTTTGTCTCACAAAAGACGCTAATGTTGTTTTAGGCAAAGAAATTGCTCAAACGAAACTGCCGGCGATTTTGTAGCTTTCGACAAAAATGACGCTCGGTTTACAGCCCCAAGCTTGTAATTTGAACATCTCATTGGACGCGAAAGTAAATTTTGCCGAACCGTTAAACAAATTTAGTTCTCGCTAAAAATCGGATGAAAGAACAAACATCAAGTTCTTGTCTTAATGTTCGAACCTCAACTCTTTTGGCATTCTGTTCATTTCCACGAACACACATACATTTGCCGACTGAGTAATTTCTTCTCCTAATTTTTATTTTGCTTTATAGAAACTCCAAATAAACTCGGTTCTGATAAGAAAAATTATTCGCGCTTCTTATGGCCATTATGACTACTTAACAAGTTGCATCTTAAAAATTACAATACAGTACATTCCCAGTGACAAAGCACGTATCCTATTCTTTCTTTTTTTTTCCCCAATGTAACACGGGAATATATACTGCATTACAAATGCTAAGGAACAGTGCTATTTTTCGTCATACTTAACGATAGACATCCTTCAAAGAAATAAAACTTTTCACATGTTTAATAAACATTCTGAAGTATCTCTATTAAGCAAAATGAAACAGATATCACTACATGAAAGAAAAAAATAAGCAAAAGGAAAAATGATGCTCTTACAGCAATTTTAAACAGTTACGAAAAGTGCTCGTTCTGCTGTAAAACATGATATATGAGTTTTTCGGTATGAAGTGTGTCCTCCTCGGACACTGATGCATGTTTGGCATCTGTTGTGCACATGCTGCCCACTAAATTGTTGAGGAGAGCTTGGCATAAACATTCGACAAGTTTTATTTCTTTGAAGGATGTCTATCGTTAGATTTATGACGAAAAAGAACACTGTTCCGTTAACAATTGTCAAGCAATGTATTTTAAATAATGATAAAACTTGTGTGCGGAAGAGACTCAAGTTGGAAAAAGAGGGATTACTCTTTTTGAATACTTTATAACAGAAGTGCCACTACACATCAACGCTCAAGTACCGTAGAAATCAAACAAATCCAAAATCAGATGTTCAATAATGAAAGCAATAACAAACTAAAGACATTTTTGCAAGCTGCGAAAACCGCGATATTCATTTTTGAACAAGAGCCCCTTTCTCAATTTGAAACTTCTCTCGACTCAACGAGCTGAGGCACGTTCCCCGGGTCAAAGATCATCTTTGCAGGTTATCGGCTAATTATGATAAGAAGTAAATATTTACTAGACCAGGAACATTTTTTTTAAAGAACGTCATTTCATTGTGTTTGGACTCAACTACGAGGTTCAGAAATAAGTCTAAAAGCCACGGAAGACCGTGAGTTTGCATAGGAGTTTTCAAGTGCAGTATCAGTATAAAAAAAATCAAAACATTCTACTTTCAAAAATGTGGTTCGGGTTGGAAAAGTGAAAATTTAATGGTGATGTGCACCGAGTTAATATCATTTAAAAAATGTTTGCTATAAAATTTGAATGATCCCAAAAGTTCAGTGAAATAAAATCGAGACTGGTTGAATGGAAGATTCAATATTTTTAAAATATGACAAATTTCTCACGTAAAGAAAGAGTCTCAAACAACTGCCACTACACGTATGTATCATCAGGGTTGACAGGTTTTTGATGGTTTAAACCCCGGTTTAAACTGTCATGTCAAAAACCTCAAATATTGCTTTTCAACATAAAAATTCTCATTAGAAATACACATGTTAATTGTGCATCTAAAGTTAAAATTGACTGTTATACAGAAAATAAGTACTTAATATAATGATTGTAAAATAATTTTCTACTCTCTACAGAATTATTTTATTACTTTAGAGAATATAATGTATTTTTTTTGTAAAATATACAATCTGAATAAGAGCATAAAGCATAAAAACTGAAAGAAAAATATGGAACGATTTGATACTTTTCAATTCAAGATGATTCTTGATTTTCCAAAATTTCTTGAACTGCTTATATATGCATATATCTATAAACCATCTGCTATACTCTTTTTATAACAGATAGGTATTTAAAAAGTTCTTTTACACCATATATGCACACAATGCTGATTTCTTATTAAATTATCTAGATAATCACTGATACTTAGAACGATACCCTTATTCTGCATAACATTAGAATATATCTGGCAATTAAAATGCTAAATAGTAGGACTAAAATGTCTGCTAATTTTGCAGTGCTAGCTTGCCATATGATGCTTACGAAACTCTTGTAACTTAATCTAAGCGCGAATAACTAAGTTTGACTATGACATGGTATATTTACTAGCATTTATAATGCAATGGTTCTTCGATTGAAGCTGTATCTGAACGTAAAAAACAATGCTTTGGGTATCACGTCCGTCAGCTCTGCTTTGATTGAAAATACTCTTTATATAAAACTTTGGATTTGTACAACCTGAGCTAAGAAATTTTTAGGTGAAATAAATCAGTTTAATTAGTATATTAACAGATGCTGCACGAGAACTTTTATACGAAATAAAATTGTGTTCAGATCAGAAAATTTAAAATATCAAGATAGATATTTTTTCTCAGTAATTGCAATTCAAAATATAAAACACTTTAATCTACATACAAGTGTTTTGTTATTTAACATGTCTATCAGGTTGAAAAAACTGTTTGACAAATTGACAATAAGTTTTTGACTGTTTTAATATCGAATTGGTTTCTGAGGTCAAAAACCTAACCCTGATCCACCTATTACTCATATTTTGAGAATAAACAGCTCTATTTCGCTAACAAATTGAACACGAATAATGAATATTTTAGATAAATAAATGTTCCAGAGAGACTCTTTTTATGTCGAAAAATTCAAAATTGCAAATTATAATTGATATTTTGTTTTAATTATTGTAAGAAAATGTTAAAATTATTGTAATAAAATGTTAAAATTATTGTAATAAAATGTTAAAATTATTGTAATAAAATGTTAAAATTATTGTAATAAAATGTTAAAATTATTGTAATAAAATGTTAAAATTATTGTAACAAATAATGTTTGAAAATAAAAATAAAAATATTGCAATATGCAAAAAGTAAGTTTTCATCATGTTATATACCTATTGTGTTCAAAACATTATCTAAAAGCATTCGTTTAGGTTTTTAATGGTTTTCGACAGTTTTTGACGCTTGTTCTCAAAAACCCAACCCTGTGTGTGTACCATATCATGAAAATTTTGAATGCCAAAAATTTTCCTCCTTTTTTTATATAATTTCAAAATAAAATAAGCTGTGAAAGAGAAGGAAGATAAATTATTATCTAAAAGTTTTGTCAACGATATAATATACTAATTCCTTATTGCTACAAAGAAAACACGATCCAGGGACGACAGATGCGGAAATATTTCAAAGCATTAAAATGTTAAAAAGGGTGAGAATATATACTGAAAAACCATTCTGAGCATTTATATAACCCCAGGTTGCAGAATTCTCATTCCGATATGTACACACATGCCTGATACCGTAATAAACTCTTGTTTTGCTGTTGAGTTTCTTTGCAATACATTTCCTATGGAAAGTCATCTTGACATTCACCTGGTCTCACAACACTGATTGATTTCGGTGATACGTCATCTTTATGCCTCCTCAGTTCTTGAAGATGTGACAGAGTAATTTACTTCTGTGTAGTACTAAGCCCACCCCAGAAAAATAATCTTCGTTCCTATATTTAGCTGAAAAAATATTGAACGAGAGATAGTTATGTTTTTCTGGTTGCTTAGTCTCGTTTCTTCTACCGCCATGTTGTTTTTCTGCAGAATGTGTCGTTTGTCATTCTTCACATTTCCAGATTCGAAAAAAATTTTCAGGAATCGCATTTGTTGATGGATTGCGAATGGCAAAGCATACAAAATGAATCTTCCTGAAATGGCTATAAAAACAACTTAACTGTAAATAATTATTAAAAATAAGTTTTAAAATGTTCGCGGCTACCGGCGCTAATAAAATCTGTAAATATATTGCCCTCTCATATGGTTATATAAGAAATCACTTCATAACACTTCAAGAGAGGCACCAATATATAAAATACTATCGTGTTGATATTTTTAATTTTGAATAGAAACAAGAGAAAAATAAATACGAATACAATGGCCACAAACAGGCAAATTGCCCAACGAGGTGGCTGAAAAAATTTGGCCATAAAAAATATGGATGTCAGATACACTCAAAGCACCCCTAAAGATAAAACATAATTTAAATAACCGTGTTGAAAACTGGTTTTCTGACAAGATCGTTTTTTATTGTAAGCTATGATATTCACAGCTATACTTTCTAAAATGAAATGTAAATCAAGAAATACAAATAAGTAACAATACAAACACAAATCCTTAAATGCAAATCGCCCAACAAGGTGGCTGGAAAAAAATAAATCAGTAAGTTTTAGCATTCTACTCGAAATATTTTTTAAAATTAAACTGAGACGAGATTACATCACCCAACTCCCTCCCTATTTACATCAACGAACATACCTGAAGACGGGACATCAGGAAGGCGTGGCTCATATATCACCGCATATATATCACTAGAGCACAGTTTCTGTTTGTATAATTTTCATTTGTACCATGGGTAAAACAACTGATTTGGCAGACTTTGATTATAACACAAATTTTGACGACCCAGAACCTCAGAAGGTCTATTTCGGAAATGGTGCACCTGGTTGGCTATTCATGCACCGTCAGTGTGAACACTTTTCTTTGGTAGTGCGCAGATTGAGAAACACGAAACCGGCGTTAAGCCGTTGGGGTGCGAACATAGTGCATCCGTATTTCCGATTCTGGAAAACCGCGTCGTCTCCGGCTGGTTAAAAACAAAATTTCAATTTTTTTTAGCTTGAAAAATCGGAGATGACGTGGGTTTCCAGAATCGGAAATACGGACGCACTATGTTCACATCCTTAGACGTTGTGGAATACTAGACAGTTGGCCGACGCGACTGAGAGGAGAAAACAACTACGGTTTCCAGGAGAGACTCATTCATTCAAACCGAGCACAATTCCGGTATATCACCATGGGCAATTTACTGTAGATTGAGTCGTGCCGGAAATATATGTGTGTAGGTACCTAACAGTCTGAATACGTATCTAGTGTCGTGTTCGAATTTTCAGTATCCATCAATGAGTGAAGTGTAATGATTGAATATCTGTGTCGTTGTGCAATTTGTCTACATATATATATATATATAATGCGGCCTTTATCTCATCAACCGTTTGTCGCAGAGGTATGGTTTCAGTTTAAAAAATGCTCAAGAAACGCTCAAAACTTACCCTGTACCAGTTTCGAGAGTGAAAATACAGTGTGTAACAAAATAAAAAAAATCTAAATATTTATATGGTCCCCGTCTTCTAACTTCTAAATATAAAGTCGTTACCCTGTCTCTGAAAAGACCAACAAAAAACTCGAAGTTTCTAAGCACATTATTCGCTGAGATATTCGAATTCAAAATCGGAGGAAAGTTGGGAAAGGACAGCATAAATGAAGGAAAGGAACGTTGAGAGTCCAGTTAGTTTTTGCTGTTCTTTCATAATGATGATCATGTTCTTTTCTCCGATTTTAGAATTCGAATATGTCTGCGAATATTGCACTTAAAAACATGGAATTTTTTCTGTTGGCCTCAGAAGATACAGGGCAACAACTTTGTAATTGGAAGTACAATTGGATGCAATAATGGATCATAAAGCAACACAATTAAAATAATTCATTCTAAAAACATCAATAATATAACCATTCCTGTAATCAATTTAAAAATACATGTGAATACATACTGTGCGTGAATTCTGTGTTCGTCAACTAACTAATTTTATATATGTTTGGATTTAAATATATATATATTTTCTTTGTTCAGATTAAAAATATCTAAAAATATATATATATGGCATTATAAAATATTAACCAATTAGTACTGTAACAAGGTTGTTGCATAATTCAATTAACTCCCTAATTTAACTTATATTGACCCACTGGCAGGACTATCAGTCCCTTGGGGTCACAGAGTGTCTGTATCATCGTAATGTTATTTTTTGTGGGGTTTATTGTTTTGTGTTTTTCTCAGTTTGATTGTACGTTTTATGTGTTATGTTCAGTGCAATAAAAAAAAAGTTACAGGACAGGGAACCGTATGAAACGTAATTTTTTATTTTGTGACACACTGTATTTTCACTCTCAAAACTGGTGCAGGGTAATTTTAGAACACCTTTTGAACATTTTGTAAATTAAAATTCCTACCTCTACGACGGACGGTTGATAAGATAAAGGCCGCAATAGCACTTAAAGGACACCCTGTATGACATCTTTGCGTTGTTTTATTTTATATTATGTTTTATTTATTATTATTATTTCCTTAATAAAGTTCATCACGGTCCAACCACCATTGCGGAAATTTCCCGACGGCGACAGTTTTGCACAGTTTTCGGTTTGAAAGAAAGAAAGAAGAAGAAAGTCGTTGCGACGTATTGATGCCAGAGGAACAGAAAGGTGAACGTAATCCACTGTTACCAGTGACCATAGGGCCATGGTAAATCAAATCACTAGTCGTTATAAGAATTGTAAATAGAATGATGTATATCGCAGCGTACAGCAGTCTTTGGCGCATGGGGGCTCACGTCTTAAGCTGGGTTTTCCTAGGAGTAGAATTTCTGCGACATGCGCAGCGTGAAAATGCTGATTGGTTAAAAACCTGAAATTCTGGTTTTTTGACCAATCAGCGTTTTCACGCTGCAAATGCTGTAGAAACCTGCTCCTAGGAAAACCCGGCTTTAGGGTGTGAATATAGTGTTCCGTATTTCCGATTCTAGAAACCCGCGTCGTCTTCGATTCGTTAAAAAGACGAATTTAAACTTTTTTTAGCTTGAAATTCGGGTTTTTAACCAATTGGAGACGACGCGGGTTTCCAAAATCGGAAACGGACGCACTATGTTCACATCCTTCAGCCAGATCTACACCCCCAAAGCAGAATATGCCAAAATCTGCGACGTCGCAGAACAATCAGTGCTACTGCAGAACAATCTGGAAGAAATTTAACAAAAGTTTAGTAGAAACACTATTATGGGAGTTTTTGCTGTCAGAACATTTCCAGTCAGCCGAGGGTTCATTGCAGAACAATGCAAAATATTCTGCTTTGGGGATCTACACCAGCAAAACTTTGCAGAATGCGCAAAAACCAGTTTTGACATCTGGCTAGCACAGAGTGGTGACTTAAATCAGTGGTTCTCAACCTGGGGCCATATGGCCCCCCTTGCGGTCCTGGGATATGATATTCTAGGGGGCCACGGGAGAAAATCAGAAGAAAGGTGATCCACGACAGGTGGTGAAGGGAGTCATAGAGAGCTGTGAAGAGAAAAAAAGGTTTAAAAGTGAAACAGGGTTGAAAAATATTACTACTTCCAGAATCCATCAGATCCGTCCTTAGAACCAGGGGAATCTGAATCCTTGGGTCTATGTGGGCATGACCCAGGTCTTCATGTCTATAATGGAGGGAGAAGACTGCACACTATATGGGATCTGGTACTATGATTTTCATATGTAAGCTGTTATTTCCAGCTAAGTAGCTGGAAGGTACCCCCGCCGTGTGATTTGCAAGTTCTCATCTTACAAACAGAAAGAATCGGTTTTCAAAAATCGAATGAAACTCAAGGGTTCCAATGTTTACATTGATGAGGATTTCTCCGCGATCACCCGTGTGGTCCGTGCAAAGCTGCGTTTACATGCCCGCGATCTCAAAATCAATGGAGATACGAACATTCGCTTGATTTATAACAAACTTTTTTGTGATGATCGTGTTTACATATACGATGCGATCTCTGATTGTGTTGTTGATTTTGTTGCTGTTGTTCCTGGGAAATACAACCCTCGCACAGATCCGGATTTATCAGCGACGTAAACATAAACAGAGTTTTTACAACCGAAGGAAACTTCTGCGACCCATTTCATCTACAGACCCTTTCGGATGCCGGGCTGTCCTCAAGACCACAACTTAAGGACTCTTTATTGTCAAGTCAACATAATGCTGAATATCAAACGTCACAGAGAATCAACATATCTCTTGAAAACTTTTTTTCCTCATTTTTGGCGAAACTTGTATACTTCTGATATATTTTGTTTAGTCAAAACTTGGCATAATGTAAATTTTGATTTGCCCTATAATAACCCCGATTTTTGCGTAATACACCAACCAGCCCACAAGCAATCAGTTCTGGGAAGATCTAGTGGTGGCTTGGTATTAGCTTACAGAAAACAAATCTGTAGAAATACCCATGTTATAAAACAGAACAGATTTTTTATTGCCTTGGTATCTGATTATTATTGTTTGACAAAATGTTTGTTCGTATTTTGTTATTTTCCACCCGATAATCAATATGATCCAGATTTTTATGATTTTCTTGATTATTTCTCCAACATAACTGAACAGTATCAGTTCAACTGAACAGTATTTGCTGCTGACCTTAACACTCGAATGGGAGAAAAACTTTACTTCCCATTAAACAATTTTTCAGACAGCGAATGGGATACGGTATTTAGGAAATCCAAGGATAAAATTACAAATCGTCGGGGGAATAGGGTTTACGAATTTGCAGTAATCAATAATCTCATTTTATTAAATGGTTCCTGTCCCTCTGACTATTTTGGTGAATTTACGTATATAGCCCACAACGGTGCAAGTACAATTGATTTGTTTTTTGTTTCTCACTCTATCTATAACTTTTACCTCTCGGATTTTAAGGTTTGTGACAGCGTTGCTTCCCAGCACTTTCCTATTGAAGCAAAATTAATTTTTCCACTCACAACTGATCATCGGGTACCTACTGCAGTAGTATCAGAGAAATCTAAATGGCGGGATTCTGCAGCACAAAGTTTTTCAATGGCACTTGATGATCTATTACAAATACAAATACAAATACAACGCCACAACAGGCAAATTGCCCAACGAGGTGGCTGACTTAAGAACATCATGGATCCCCGAGCCCCTATTGCATTCTGAAAACTCACTACCAAATGCCCTAACATTTGTGGAAACAATGGTTGCTGCTGCTAGACGCATTAACCTCATATCGAATGCAATACCTTCAAACCCTTCAGCTAGACAAAGAAAAAATAATTGGTTTGACAAGGAATGTTTGGAGGAAAAAATTAAAGTCACCAGAGCCCTAAGACACCTGAAACGATTCTTATGCCTTACTCAATTACAAAATTTTGAAAAACAATTATAGAGCCACTCTTAGAGCAGCTAAGGAAAAATATTTTAAACAATTGAATTCTACTATCTGCTCTTGTAAAAATTCCACCCAATTTTGGGACGCTCTAAAAATATTTCGTACTCGAAAAAATTTTGTACATTGCAATATACCTGTCGAAGTTTGGGAAAATTATTATCGTACCCTATTTTCAACTTCACAAAATTATACACGCGCACCTAGTTATGATGCGGTTCATCTAACTGATGCGTCGGATAGGAATCTTGACACTACAATAACATTGACAGAACTCAACACAGCTATAAAAAAGCTAAAAGTGACCCACGGGTGTGACTTGATCTTAAACGAATTTTTTCATAACTCCAGTCCGAACACAAGACAAATTTTACTATCAATATTCATCAATATTTTTGACTCCGCATGTGTCCCGGTGAATTGGGCTGAAGTGATAATCTGTCCAATCTATAAAAAAGGTGATCAAACACTTCCGGAAAATTATCGTCCAATTGCTCTGGTCTCAAATATCTTAACGTTGTTCACCTCAATTTTAAACAACAGATTTAACACTTGGTTGAATCAAAATAGTATCATTCCAGAAGTACAGGCTGGCTTCCGCGAAAACTATGGTTGTGAGGATAAAATTTTTAGTCTGCATTGTATGATTCAAAATAAATTATCGAAACCTAAAGGCCGTTTGTATGCCCTTTTCGTTGATTTTAAAACCGCCTTTGACTCAATTGACCACAATATTCTCTTCCAAACTTTAGAAAATTTGGGTGTAAGCAAACATTTTATAGCTGTGATTCACGATATATACAAAAAGGCGACTTTGAGGGTCAGGACCCCGTTCGGCCTGACATATAGTATAAAAATTACTCGTGGGGTTCTGCAGGGGGAAATTTTATCGCCCGCTCTTTTTTCTTGTTACATAATCGATCTTGTTAAACTGCTGGAGGAATCGCATATTGAACTAATTTTCATTAACTCCGAAACTTCGTTACATTGTCTATTTTACGCAGATGATACGGTCGTCCTAGCGGACTCTCCTTTGAACCTGCAGAGAAAAATGAAAATTTTGGAAAATTTCTGCTCTCGTAAAAAATTAAAAATTAATACTGACAAAACCAAAGTTATGGTTTTTAGGAGAGGAGGTAAGCTCAAGAAATCTGAAAAATTCTTCTTTGAGGGTCTACCTTTAAAGGTAGTAGAAAATTACACATATCTGGGTGTCCCATTTTCCTCTTCAGGTCATTTTCATTTGGCAAGATTAACTTTTCAGTCAAAAACCAATTCAGCAATAAATACAGTTTTACCCATTTTAGCTGGCGCAAAAATATCCTCACCCCCTGTAGCATTCAAACTCTTTTCCTCTCTTGTTTTTTCAGTGCTTTCTTACGGTTCGGCGATCTGGTCCCCTTCTTATCTTGAAAAACTTGAGTCGATCTTTAACACCTTTGCCAAAAGAATTTTCCATTTAGACAGAAAAACTCCGGGACATATGGTCAGAGCAACCACACATTTCTGCACTTCTTTCGAAATTTATTTTGCGTTACTGGCTCAGGATTGAAAAAATGCCGACCTACAGGCTTCCAAAACAATGTTTTTTGAAACTTCGCGAGTAAAAGCGAAAAATACAACTGGCTTGCAAATTTGTGGAAAATAATTGACAACAGTGGTTATTGTTTTTTGAAGCACTCAAGTGACCCAGCTATCATCCAATATTATATTCCTGTCATTCTAAACTCAATTAACATCCAAAACATGCAAAATGACATGGCTAATATTCAGAGCACAAACTTTTCACCCCACTACAAACAACTTAAAATGAATTTTGGACCTGAGAGCTACCTCACTGACTACAATATTCCGCTTAAATTTAAAAGAACTCTCATGCAAATTCGTTTTGGTGCAAATAGACTGTTCATAAACGGGAGTGTCTTTGAAATCAATCCGCAGGTGCCATGTACATATTGTAATTCCAATGAATTTGAGACCTGGGCTCACGTACTAATGACATGTTCAGCTTACAATTCATTTAGACGCAGGTATTTCCGTACACCCAGCCATACAATCTCTTTTATTGCCTTTCTCAAATTTTGTGAGCAAAAACTAAACTGTCTTTTCCATTTGCTGTCTGATATAATATCCTTTAGAGATCTTTTTGTGGAATGAATCACACCACTTGATAAATTGTTTTTGCTAACATGTAATATATATGTATATATTTCACTAATCATAACTGTTTGAACCCCTCCCAAATGGAAATGTTCATTTCTATGAACTATTTTTTTCCCTTTTGTGTTCTTCCAAAAATGATTATTTGTAATTAGTTCTTTTAATATTTGTCATACTGTATTTGTTATTGTTGCCATCCACTGTAGAGGCTTTTTGCTTAAAACAATAAAGATTATATATTTCCAGCTAAGTATGGAGGGCCGCCAGAGGAACGGTTGATGTGTTGGGAGGGTCGATTTATCGTGCAGGTTCATTGGATCGTCCCGTATTTTACACAGACCGTTTTTTACCATATAATTTGACATCTGGGAGGGATGATAATCCACCATTTGAATCCGTGCCTAGCCAGGATCCCAGAGATTGATCTGATTTATTAAAATTTCATTCATAATAAAAAAAAATGAAAAGTATCTTACTCTTGGAAGAGGGTAGGGAGCCCTGGATAGGACAGGGGGCCACGAGAAAAAAATGACATCCATAGGGGCCCCATGAGCTGAAAAAGGTTAAAAAACACTGATTTAAATGGTAGATTTTGCGTAGCCACTTCACCAAAACCGGTTTTTGCGCTGCGGAATTCTTCAGAGTTCTGCTAGTGTGGATCTGGCTTCAGACACAGATCAGAATCATGGTGATGAGATATCGTAGTGTGTGCGCGTATAATCGGCGAATTATGTGTTAAAAAATATATAAGTAACGTGATCTTCACGTATTCCCAAGCGATCAGCATGATCCGTCCAGGGAATTTGTTAGTGTTAGTAGACATCCATGCTTGAACCCAGACCTGCCCAGTGGGGAGCTAGTTCCTAACCACTCGACTGCCAGGCGACTGTAACATCCGAATTTCTTAGTGCGGTTTATACATACTGCTGCAGCTTTTTCTCTTAGAGGTTTGAATAAAAGCAATTGTTTTTTAAAAATTAATTTGGAAAATATACTTTTTTTACGGATTTATAGATGGCGTTTGGATCTGAGTAGAAAAATCGGTATTTTTTTGAAAATACCGAAAATGGTTTTTCACAAAGAAGTGAAAAACCACCTTTTCCGTTCCTTAAGGTTTTAATATTGATTAATGAACTTTTACTTTCCGAGCACAACTCCGGTACATCGCCATGGACAATTTACTACCGAATGAGTTGTGACAGAAGTGCGCATGTGTACTTGATAGTCTGAGTGCGCATCCGGTGTTATGCGTGAATTCTTTTGATGCTGCCATCTATTTTTCCAATTATGAGTGAGGAATGATTGGATATTTGTACCGTTGCAGGTCTGTTGCTCTCTATGGTGAATCTTGGAAACAACAGAAAACCACCTTCAGTCGACCACCAATGTGCCAGAAGAAATTTTTCTTCCCATGCGGATAATACGCAGCTGTGGACCATTACGATAGTATTTTTCCTGAAAGTAACGATATTGGCATCTGCGTGTTATACGCAGGAAAGGTAATGCAGCTCATCTACTTAATTATTTCTTGTATATAATGTAAGATAAGTGTGTAGTAATGTATTTATTCAAATTTCATTAAATAAATAGCTTTTTTATTTTTCATTTTTCATATTCGTGCGTATCTTTGTCACCATTTTTGAACCCAATAATCACATATCTTATGCGATGTGTCATAATTTGACGTTATGTTATTTCACATGCAAAAACGTTACTTTAATTTTCTTTTAAAGATATAAAGCATCTTCAAGAAAAACGAAAGTTAATTTTTTACATGATCTTCTGCTGGACACAAAAGCCACCCTTAATGGTGTGCGACAAATGCGGTCACATCGGGCCCCGCAATTACGGTAACAATAATTTCTTTCATAAATTCTGAATTTTTTCATCAATTCTGGAATTCTCATTTCTTATCTAGAAAGTAATAATTCCATCTCATAAATTCGGAATTTCCAGAAATTCTAGAATTGATTTTTTAAATAAATTTTAAAATTTTCATCTTTTTGGAGTTCTGAATTTTGATAATTTTCTGGAAATCTGAATTTATATTGAAATTATTTCTCTCTCTTTCATTTATTCTGAATTCATCAGGTTTGAAATTACTTCTTTCATTTATCCTAAATATTCATGATTTTTATTTTCTGAATTTTCGATTCTCGTCTTCCACAGAATATATAAAGTCAGTGCCAAGGAATACCGAAATTATTTTGAGACGCCTCTGGTCCCGCTACCATTTTCGCAAAAGGCCTCGCATCCGGTAAGGGCGGCCCTGGCTGGACATGCATATTTTACAGCTTGGTGCACAAACTTATTGGCTCGCGGGCTGTATTTCGTCTAGGAATTACTTTTGCAGGCCACATAATTGCTAGATTACTTTTTCGCAGTCCAAATATCAATGGAAATAGTGATAAAATTGAATTAAACATGTACAACTGGTGCTGAGGTATTTTCTGCATTGGTCACCAAAATTAATAACGCATCATGTTTCATCTATTTCGGGCATGTATATTACATCTACCCATGTGTTCCAATAAAGCGTATTTTGAAATATTGGTATATTTTTCGAAATTATTTTGCAAGCGGGATCAAATTCTCAAATGGGTTGGATTAACTTGTGGGCCGGAGTTTACATACATATATACATATATATATACCACGCCACAACCGGCAAATTGCCCAACGAGGTGGCTGACTTAAGAGCATCATGGATCCCCGAGCCTTTTTTTTGGAGGCCCTACCTACTACTGCTACACCACACCCACATCCGCCGCGGAACCCCCAACGAATCGGTACATGCGGGAATGTGCGTGTACGTGTAGTGAAACCTGACGAAGTTTTTTTGTTTCTCTGTAATGCTTGTTATGTGTAGTGCTGCCATCTGCCACCAGTTTTTCTAACTATGAGTGAAGTGTTATGATTGAATGATTTATCGTTGTAGGACTGTTGCTCTCTGTGGCGAGACTTTTTAACGGGGAGATCAGCTCGCATTTGCGCCTTGAAGTTGGGAACCACAGAAAACCAACTTCAGCCGACCACCACTGTGGGGTTCGAACCCGGATCCTCGCATCGCGAGTCCGTCACTATAACCAGTCGACCACCACAGCGGCGCATATGTTTTATAGCATGGGTAGACGATCCATTTTCTGCAAATATTGTATATTTTGTGTTTCTTTCTGAGAAGTACTCGTTCACTTGCAGAGAAATATGGCGAAATCTAGCAAAAAACAAGCTACTACTAATACTTTTAGTCAATGAAACATCTTTTTTGGAACAACATTTGAAAAGTGCCCACAGTTTTGGGTATTTTGCCCAGAGAATTGTGTTTTTTATTTCGTAGTTAGTTTGTAGTAGTTCGTTTTTTAGTAGCATCGGGTTTCAGTCGGCTGAATAATGTATCTGTTACGGTGAAAATTACAAACCAGTTAATTATGCATAATCAATAATTGTCTGTAAGTTTGACAAATTTTACTACATTTTTCACTTTTACCAGTGATTATGTATAATTCCTAATGGAATTGGTAAGCTCAGTAATTATGAGAAAAATTATCATCTTTCTTCTATTTATTTTAACCAGTTTCCCTGTTTTACCGGTACGTGATACGTACACTACACGTAGTTTGCCATGAAAATTGAAATGAAAATAAGTGTGAAAAAGATAAAAACAAAAACTATTATCAGTCACGTAAGGTTGGCGTTCTTCACACGTATTAACATGTGCAAGCAAAACCAACATTACCGATTGAATTCATCATTCTAGACTGAAGATTATGCATAATCTCTGGTAAATGTGAGTAATTAATTGACAATTTATCATATTTACCAGCACTAGCTAGGGATTGTACGTAATCACTAGTAAATGTAAAAATTCTCGGTGTATGAATAAAATTTATCAAATTTAAAATGATTTGTGATTATGCATAATCACCGGATTCATCACTTTTATCGTAACATATCCTGTAAAACGTAGAATCACCTTGATTTAATTTTTAAAAATGGTCTTTGGTAATGCATTGCACGTATAGGGTGATGGCCACATTGATTGAAAAGTAACTAAAATTTTATTGTGTTATCAATCATTAAACCTTTTATAAAAAAACAGGTTTACGTCGTACAAACAAAACAATAAAAAGCCGACTCCTTTTTACCAGTAGAACCATGGTTCCAATATGAGTGAAGCTGACAGTTCAGATAAATCAATGATTAGAAAGGGCCTGATCTGTCGTTAATATGAGCAGGGCTGCAACTGGATGCTTGGTCAGCCGGGCAAGCATATATTTTAGCGCCCCCTTGTATTGTTAAAGTCGGCGTTAAAGGGGTGCCTCCTCTGGTGCGGCGCACAAGGCACCAGACAAAGCCTGTTCTCCCCCCCACAGTTGCGGCCCCGGATATGAGAGCGAACCGCCTGGTTGAGACGGGGGGGGGGGGGGGCATGGGAAAAAAGTTTGAAAGGGAGCCAAGCGTTGAAAAAAGTTTATATATAAGAAACACTCTTATCTATATATAATCTATTCTTAGAGAATTATTATTCTATATTTTTACACAGATTATTCTGGTTTGTTTTTTTCAAATCTTGCTTGGAATTGACTTCAGCCAAAAAAAATGTTGAATCCCCTCGATACAATGATATCCTTTACTACGATAAATCCCTCTATAATGATATTTTTAAGAGATCTTGCAGCCGCTCTACAACGATATTTTTTTATATATCGCTCGAAGAGCATTCGATATATATTTTAACTCGTTACCTATTTATGTTCTCCTGAGTGCGTCTAATAACCCGTATTTTGGATCATCTCATCACCGAAAGTGTTAATGTTGTCGGTATAGCTACTTTCTGTGTAGTACATAAAAGTGTAATGCAGTAAACAATGCAGTGTTATCAAAAACGCCGCTTTAGAAGAGATATCAATAATTGCATAAATTTGGTCACGTGTGATGATAATGCTGCTCTCGATACAACGATAATCATTTTCCGCTGAATATCGTTATATCGGGATTTCACTGTATTTAAAAATGATCGATTTCCCGGAAAAACGTCAGTTTTCAGGAGGGCGACCAACTCTTTCGTATTTTCAACTTTTTTCTTTAATGCTCCCGGTTCAGTATTGATTTTAAAATATTCCCGTATCTTTCATATTTCGTTAATTTTTCGATAAATCTTATAATTACTGTATACAGTGTATGCTATAATCGGTCAAACGCAATTTCGCACCAATCGAAGTATGAACTTCGTCAATAAAATATCAAATGTCTTTTTTTTCACTAATCGAAGTGATATATAGCGTATTAAATTCTTACGCAAACAAAATCCAGAGCTATGTGTATGCTACATGATATAGCTTATAAGATTTGATTGTCGAAATGTTCAAGTCATCTAGAAATTAAAGCTAGAACCCAGCCAACTTTCAAGATCAAACTAACTCAATTAAGATTTGGCTCGTTTCTCTGCAGCTCGTGTAGGCTTTCTTTTTGTTTACTGCCGATAGACCACATAAAACACCGTCACGTTTTTAGTATCTCGTAAATCAAGGCATACTAAAACAGTAAGCGATAACACTTTATAAAATTGAGCTTCTTTTTTTCTTTATATTCAAATTCCGATTTATTTTGTACACGATCCTATTTCTTTAAAATTTTATATGCGTCCAAAATATATATAACTTAATTATAATAACTTGACTTATTATAATATTAACTTAATATTTAATCCAGAACAAGTTTAGTTTATTATGAATTAAAATATGTTGCGAAATTATTCAGAACTGTAAAGTAAAAATCGATCGAATTTAAATTTTTTATAGTTTTGAATTTCTTTAAAAATATTATT
The DNA here is from genome assembly GCF_987345545.1 of Pholcus phalangioides. Lineage (NCBI taxonomy): Eukaryota > Metazoa > Arthropoda > Arachnida > Araneae > Pholcidae > Pholcus > Pholcus phalangioides. The sequence continues at coordinate 10,416,217 of NW_028301619.1, read as the reverse complement.
AATGTAGAAACGTTAAAAAACACTATAAGACGACTTTTTGTGTCAACACCTTATAAGATGAGGTATAATTCAAAACCATCTAAAAAAGTTTCTAAAAATCGAAACACCTAGCAAAAAATACTATAAATATCTCGATAAATTAATATTTATCATGTAAAAAAAGAGAAGAATTTCTCGCAACAACACGCCGTAGAAAGCATTTTGTGTAAAATGTAAGTTTTCATACCGATAAGGCCACCCCTCGTTATTACATGTGAAATAATAGCACGCGCTTTTAAAATTGGTGGTTTTTCTACAAAAAAAATAGATAAATGTTTTAGTAAAAAATCGAGGCGAAAAAGCTTTTTTTCCTCGCAGACGCTATTTAACAAAAAAAAAAAAAGATCGATAACTTACCGCATTTACTCCGGAATTTACGGAATTTTGCGCATAGATTTTTGTAGTAATAAGTAAAGATTGTAAATCTGTGATCTCTCTTTGAATCCCTCCCGTCTTATCCGCAAGGACTTTTACTGCGCATGACTGATGCGCCGGTTTTCCCGCCAGAGATCAAGACAAAGCAGACTCACCGGCAGCTGCCCAGGGCGCATGTGCAAGCCAACACAAGTTGGGGGTCCACAATCGACCCCTAACCCTCACTGAAACAGGGTCAAAGGCCAACAACATCAACCGCAGACCCCCCAACACAAAAGCATCCGTCATCATTCATCTTTATCTTCAATATGACTTATAGAAAAAAAAGCTTTAATCGATTGAACTATAATTAAAATCGAATTAAATTAAACTGTTGCCGTCTCGTCAAATTTTTTTTTTGCTTTTTTACGTGTTTGTTGTGACAGATATTCAAATAAATTGAAATTTTTAAAACCTTAGCTTCTTTGGGGAAGGAAGAAATTTTTTTATCCGAATATATATATGTATACAGTAAATTCTGGACTATCCGGCCTAATTTTACGGAAGGGTAGGCCAGATAACAGAAAAGCCGAATAGGCCGGGGTTCTATAAATGCTCACTTCATAACCCACCCCATACCCTTTTTACTGTTGATACCAAAAACCCGCTCTTATTCGTATTTTCTGACTACTAAGTATAAGCGAGTATTTTATAAATCTTTGTTATGCAATGTACGTTTCAAAAATTTATTACAGAACAAAGAAGTCCAAGAATAAATAATATTGTACATATTTTTAAGATAAATTTTTGATAATTGTTGGAAACATAAAATCGTGTTCACTGTAAAGTATGAAAATATACACTTTTATAACCCTCTCAGCGTCATTGACGAGATATCTCGTATTCTGAAAAGCCTCTTATTTTAGCATTCACAAGCCCACGGCCCAGATATTTTATAAGTTGATTCCTCAATGAAAAAATTTCCCATACCCCTTACTCTGCGCATGCTGAAAATCGGGAAAAAGCTTACTCCATTAAAAAACATATGGCATTCTACAGGGGGTATAGCGACTTTTATTATGCCGGGGAAAAGTTAAAATAAACAAAATATTAACCTCAAACGTAGGGTTAATTCTTAGAAAAATTATTTTAACTTATTTAATTTATGAAAGTGATTACACAAATTGATTACAAATGCAACGCCTTGAAAAGTAAATTATTCAAAATTTTATTAATTTTTTTAATTGCAAAACAACACACACAAATACATAAACCCAAATACAAGGCCAGAACAAGCAAATTGCCCAACGAGGTGGCTGAGAAAAAGATGCCCATAACAAGTATGGAAGTCATATATTTAAAAAATACAGCAACCCCCAATTAAAAATGCAATTATAAAAACTAAAAACTATGTATACATGATAAAATATTGCACAATACCCATAAAGAATACTTATGGTTGTCTTAGTCTAAGTATGGATAGCTTGTCGATTTACATGTTTATCGTATTTCTTTTCAAACGTGTCAATTGTGTTAGAATTTACTATCTCCGGGGATAAGCTATTCCATTTATTAACAACCCTATAGAGAAAAATTCCCTTCGACACCATAGCCTAGAATTGTCCCTTACCAAACAATACTGGGGTCCCCTTGTAGAAGCAGTTGATTGACGTCGAATTAATAAAATCATGTAAAATCCTATTCACATACCATTGAAAAATTTAAACACTTCGATCATATCTCCCGACACTTGCGCGTTCATCCAATTTAAACGTATTTAAAAAATGAAGTCTCTCATACTGCACCTCTTCAACCATGTCCTTCAACTATGTCCCTCTGTAGGTATGGTCTCCAAAACCTTACAGCATACTCCAGTCCAGGACGAACTAAGCCTCGAAAAAGCGGAAGAATGACTTTAGGAGAACGCGAAGAGACCTTTTTGAAAATGAGACCAAGCATTCTATTCGCTTTTTTGACCACCGCTGAACATTGTTCAGAAAACCTAAGCCGCTCGTCAATGAGAATTCCCAAATCGGTGACCCTAGTTGCATCCGGGATAGTGACACCATTCAACTCGTAAGAGAACCGTGGGTTGCTCGAACCAAAATGAGCGACCGTGCACTTGTCAACGCTTAAATATAATGATATAAATAAATACAAATAATATACAAAATAAAGACAATAGAAACAAAAACAAAACACACAGTCTGCAGCTCTTCAGGGACACAATCGGTGCGTCCCAGAGCTTAACAAAAGTTTCCTGTAATCAATAATAAGCAACAGTAATTATATTATATGTAACACTAAATACATTTCATTTTTTAAATTTTCATTACGGAGTAAATAAATTTATTATTTTAATTTTATTACGGAGAATTATAATTATTCTTTAACTTCGCCGGATAGTACGGAGGTCGGTTAGTCACGAGTCGGATATAGTCAAGAGTCTACTGCAGTGTTCCCCAAAGTGGGCAATATCGCCCCCCCCCCCCGATGGAATGGTCCAGGGGGCGTAGAAGCTTTAAGTTTTGTATAGGATTCTATGGGTTGGCTCTTGAGTTGGGGGCGATGAGAAGAGAATTTTTTGAAGGAGTGGGGCGATGGAACAAAACGTTTAGGAAGCTGGTTTACTGTAATGAAAAAAAAAAAGAAATAATGCTACTGTTATTAAAAATTTGATAAAATTAATAAGAATTAATTTTTCACCACCGCATTTCTTCCTATTAAATCTTTGTACTTATCAACTGAAAATGTTGTTCGAAAGTGATGTAGAGTTTGAAAACTAAGGATAGAATCGATTTTCGAGAAACAGATATAATTGTTATTTGTAAAAATTATTCCATATTTGAAATAAAATGAACCACTTACGCATATATACATATATATATATATACATATACAGGGTGTCCTGTAAGTTCTAGCACGGCCTTTATCTCATCAACAGTCCGTCATGGAGGTATGATTTCAATTTAAAAAATGCTCAACAGGCGTTTAAAAATTATCCTGTACCAGTTTTGAGAGTGAAAATAGAGTGTGTAACAAAATAAAAAATCTAAATTTTTATATGGTCCCCCAGTATTTGTATGAATTACCATGTATAGCAGAAATTGTTAACTTATGGGTCGCGACCCAAACTTGAGTCACTGGGGCTTCCGAAATGGGTCGTACAAATCCACTTACAGCCAGGGATTCTTGAGCCCCCGACGTAAATTGATTCACCAGGACTTCCGAAATGGGTCATACAAATCCGCTTAAAACCAGGGATTCTTTAGCTATAACTAACGACCAAAATTTGTTTCGCAAGGGTTTCCAAAGTGGGGTGTATGAATACAGACAGGGACTCTTGAGCTATGGGTCACGAATCAAAATTGATTGTCGGGGCTTTTAAAATTTGTCGTACAAATCCCTTCACAGCCAGGGCATTTCTTTAGCTATGAGTTACGAACCAAATTTGTTTCATATAGGTTTTAAAGATTGATCGTACAAGCCCACTGACAGCTAGGGATTTTTAAGCTATGGGTCGAAACCCAAATTTGATTTGCAGAGGTTTTAGAGATGTGGGTCATACAAACCCACTTAAAACCAAGGATTCTTAAGCAATGGGTCACGACCCAAACTCGATTCACAGATGACTTTTGAGATGAATCGGACAAATCCACTTACAGCCCTGTTATAAATGCACTTATCGGTTTCACTAATTTGGAAAAATAAAACGTCCCATGGGTCGCGAAGCTGATCTTGTTGGTGATTTTGTGTCATGGCTGAAAAAGGTTAAGAACAACCCGGATGTATAGTATATCATATAGTACGATTTATCATGTTTACCAACGACGCGACGCTTGGGTATGATGCATAATCGCAGGTAAAACTGATAATTTTTTAATACTTATTAAATTTACCGACGATACTTGGTTACTATACATAATCACAGGTAAAAGTGATAAACGTAGGGAAATTTAACAAACTTACCAAAATGCTCGGCGATTACGCATAATTACCGCATCTATCACATTTACTGTAGCATAGATAATTAATAAATTAAAGATGCGGAAGAAAACGGTAGTAGCATTCGATTGGATTTTTTTGTTAACGAAACAAATGAACAAAAACAAGTAAAAAGATTCAAGATTTTGTTTGTCTTTACTCGGCTTTTGTCCAAAATTGTGTTTCGTAGGTCATATGTCACAGACAAACAATTTTCAGAAGATCATTCCGTGGGTTGAAATGAATTGCCGGACGGTGAGGGGCAAAAGCGCTATCATTCAACTCTCTCTTTCACATCCACTCGAACAGTTAAGTTAAAAATTCTTGGCAACGTCTACTTCAAAGGGACATGATAAAAGCCTCGTTCTCATTCATTCACCATTTATATATAAATCTTTCGCATTTTGACAAGTACCATAAACTATTTCCATCTTTTATGTGCATAATAATTTCATTCCAGCCACATTTTCAATGGAAAAACGTGATTTTTATTCGGAACTTATTATTCTTGCTTTTATAAGAAAAACCGTTAAACACTAGTAAGTGTATGAATAATTTATTCCAGCGAAAAGAATTCTGTACGATATAGAGTATCGGTCAAGATCTCATCTAACGAGAGTGTTAATCGCTCCAAGCTAATGAAATAATCAAGCTTACTGATACATGACATATTTGTTCAAAAGAAATCCAAAATTTATGTCGGAAAGGCAACTTTCAATGTATGCAAAGTGTAGGTAATGTAGTGCAATATGTGCAACCTACTGTTGAATAAAAGGTGTAAAAATGAGCATTATACTACTGTATTTTCTTAACTTATTAGCCTCGCTGTTTCTTTAAATACATTAAAACTTCATCAAGTCGTCACTCCTGTTAAGCCGTCGTTTTTCATTTGCGCCCGGGGCCTCGATTGACTTTCATCCGCCACTGTTTCGCTTACCGCATGAGATAATTCCGATGTCCAAATTCACCAATTTCGGGTGTTCATATTCTGACGAAAATGTGCCTCGTCTCTCTCCAAAGACTTTTTTCCAAGGAATCATCTCTCTTGACTTGCACGCTGGTCTATGATATGTGAAGCAAATGTAAATTGCATGCTGCAGTCACTGTGTTGGAGTTAGGCTGAGAATATGCTATAAAAGTGATGTAAAAATTCTTTTATAAAACTTGGAAAATACAACCAAAAAGCGTATCGGTTACATTCGAGCCAATGTAGCCAACAGGTTTATTGGTTGTTTTTTTATTCAAGTTTTGTAAAAGATATTTTACCAAACTTTTATGGTGTAATCCCGGCCTTACACTGATAAAAGCGTGAGTTTGAGAGAGTTTCTACAAACTCACATCCAGCTCCCGTGCTTCTTCAGTGCCACCATTATAATGATCTCCCATGTCTTTAAATATCTCTCACTTTCAATTTGTATAATTTTACCGGCACCGCGACTTGGTATCCTATGTTGTCCCTGTGTAGTTGAGTGAGCATCCCGAGAATCCAGGTTCGATTTCCGCAGATGACACATTTGTGGTTGAGGGAAGTTGGTTTTTTGAGGTACCCAACTTCGTGGCGCAAATGCCAGATGATCCCTCCGTTAAAACGTCTCGCCAACGCGAGCAAAGAACCTAAAATTTAACCCTAAATTTTGACTACGATAAGACTTTGATTTTAAAAACTTCAATAACATCGAATGATCACGATTTTATTTGTCTGACTGAAACTTGTCTGAATAGTTGTTATGATGATTCTGAACTTTTTGATGATAGATATTTTGTAATCCGTAAAGATAGAAATTATGATGAACTATTTTGATTTTGGGACCGTTATGTTTTTTAATCTTCATCAATGATCTGGCTGAAATTTTTGAAAACTGTTCAATGTTCGCCGATGACTTGAAAATCTATAGAATTATTAATACGTAGTGTTGAAACGTGTAATAAATTGCAACTCGATATAAATAGTTTATCTACATGGTGTGATCGAAATAATCTATATTTGAATATTGACAAATGCTTTGTAATAACATATAGTCACAAAATTTCACCTATAATCTATTCATACTATATAAACAATACCGCTTTGTCATGAACCGATGCAACAACTGACCTTGGTTTGTTCGATATTTTTCTGATTTTAATTTTTCAAACCATATTAATGATATCGTTTTTACGTCTTACAAAAAACTTCGTTATATTATGAGAATCACCAAAGAGATTTTGAGGATTTTGATGTTCTAATAGTGTTGTTTAATTCTTTAATTCGATCAAAACTTGAATATGCTTGTATTATTTGGAACCCTGTTCACGATTACCAAATAAGACTGTTAGAATCTGTACAATACAGACTCCTCAAACATTTGTATTTCAAGAAATTCGGTGTCAATTTCGATGTTCTTACTGGTACGTTTTTACGTAATTTATTTAATGTTTGGATAATCGTTGAAATTTTTTATTGGTATCATTTTTCTATAAAAATTATTTCATAATAAGATTGATTGTATGCAAATTTTACAGAAAATTCACATCAATGTACCAATGCATCGCACCAGATCTTATAATTTATTTGCAATTAAAAATTACTGATCAAATGTATGTAATTACGATCCTATTCATCGATTCTGCAAGCTATACAATTGTCGGACAGGGCACTTGGATATATTTCATACTCCTTTAAAGAATTTTGAAAATCACCTTTTTAAACTGAAAAAATTGTATATAGTTCTACTTTCAGTTTTATATACAGTCGGATCCCGTTATAACGAATACCGTTATAGCCAAAATCTCGTTGCAACGAAAACTTTTAAAATCCTTCGAATCAATTTATATAGCAACAATACAAATACAAATACAAATACAAATACAACACCACAACAGGCAAAATGCCCAACGAGGTGGCTGATAAAAAGATGCCCATAAAAATATGGTTGTCATATGTTTCAAAAATACAGCAACCCAATTAAAAATGCAATTAACACAAATTACAAACAATATATACACATGATAAAATATTATACAATGCCCATAAAGAATACTTATGGTTGTCTTATTCTAAGAATGGATAGCTTCCCGATTTACCCCAACATGTTTATCGTATTTCTTTTTAAACGTGTCAATTGTGTTACAATTTACTACCTCCGGGGGTAAGCTATTCCATTTATTAACAACCCTATTGGAGAAAAATTCCCTGCGACACCATAACCTTGCATTGTCCCTCACCAATCGATACTGGTGTCCCCTTGTAAAAGCAGTCGATTGGCGGTGTACTAAAAGTTCATGGTCCATCCTATCCATCCCATTGAAAATTTTGAACACTTCGATCATATCTCCTCGACACCTGCGTTCATCCAATGTAAACATATTCAAAAAATGAAGTCTTTCTTCATAACTCAAGCCCTGTGTGCCAATAAGGACACGCGTAGCTCTTCTCTGCACCCCTTCAACCAAGTCTATGTCCCTCTGTAGGTATGGTCTCCAAAACCTTACAGCATACTCCAGTCCAGGACGAACTAAGCCTCGAAAAAGCGGAAGAATGACTTTAGGAGAACGCGAAGAGACCTTTTTGAAAATGAGACCAAGCATTCTATTCGATTTTTTGACAACCGCTGAACAATGTTCAGAAAACTTAAGTCGCTCGTCAATGAGAATTCCCAAATCGGTGACTCTAGTTGCATCCGGGATAGTGACACCATTCAACTCGTAAGAGAACCGTGGGTTGTTCGAACCAAAATGAGCGACCATGCACTTATCTACGCTAAACGTCATGCTCCATTCATTTGCCCATGCTGCAATCTTGTTTAAGTTGGTCTGGAGCAACTCCCTATCGCTTTCATTCCCGATTACCCCCATTAGCTTCACATCATCTGCGAATTTGCTAGTAATTCCATCGATACCCTGATCGAGTTTATCGATAAAAAGTGAAAAAAGTATGGGGCCAAGGACACTTCCCTGAGGAACTCCACTTGTGACGTCTGTCCAACCAGAGAATTCCCCGTTCACCATAACTCGTTGTGACCTATCTCTTAACCACGATTCTATCCAATTCAGCAAGTTGCCCCCTATTCCAATCTCGTGTAAACGCTTCAAGAGTTTGCCATGTTGGACCCGATCGAATGCCTTCTGGAAATCAAGGTAAACCACGTCGACATTTTTGCTCTTACCCAAAGCCTTAGTCACGTAATCATAGAAGCAAAGGAGGTTAGTTACACATGACTTCCCCTTCCTGAATCCATGCTGATTATCCGACAATACATTATTCTCGTCTATCCACTTCACAAACTGCCTTTTGATGATAATTTCCAAAATTTTCGAGAGGGAGCTCGTCAAACTCACTGGACGATAATTAGACACCACTTCTCTACTACCCTTCTTAAATATAGGAACAACGTTAGCCAGTTTCCAATCTCTCGGGACGATACCCTCAGCAACACTACTCCTGTATATCTGTGCGACTGGCCCCAACAATTCATTAGCACCTTCCCTGAGAACCCTGGGATAGATATCATCTGGTCCTGGTGCTTTGCTTGCACATACATTTCTTAGAAGATTTAGGACCTCCACGTGACTTCCACTTGAATATCGTTGAGCGTTTTATTACCCCATGCAACACCCGTATATCGAATATCATTATCTCCATTAAAAACCGACGCGAAAAAGTCATTGAAAGCACTACACATGCCTACATTGCTCTCTACTTTTGAGCCTCCTATCGAGAGGGGGCCAACTGTCCCCTTACATCCATTATTGACGTATCGAAAAAATGATTTTGGGTCAGAGCCAATGTTATCTGCCAACCTAGATTCAACTTGCTTTTTACTATCCCTTATCGCTTTCTTCAACAGTCTTCTTTTATCAGTAAACAATGATAGGTCACCTCGTCCACTTTTATACTCTCTGAATGCTCTTTTCTTTTCAAGATAAAGGTTCCGCACGCTATCCGTGAACCATAGAGGGTGTGATGTACAAACACGCTTTTTTCGAACAAAGGGTATGACGTCGTGCAAAACAGAGGACAGCTTCGTACTAAATTCTTCCCATTGACTTACCACCCCTACTGATTCCAACCGGTCTTTGAAAACTTCCGCTAACCTTCTTCGCAAAACATCAAAGTTAGTTCTCCGAAAACAAGGAACCAGTCTTTTGTTATCAACCTTACCCGAGGAAAAGTTACAGAGAAATCTGACGATACGATGATCACTGGAAGAAAACTCTTCCCCCACCGAAACATGTTCAACTAGATCCTCAGAACTAGTAAGAACTAAATCCAAAATAGCAGTACCCCTAGTGGCTTCTGATACATGCTGATACAAAAAATTTTCGAGCACCAACTTAAGAAAGTCTCTTTCATACTGATTTCCAGATGAAAGGTTCTCCCAATCAATACCCGGGTAATTGAAATCCCCTAGTATGAGAACCCTCTTTCGCTTACACATGTAGGAAATTTCATCATGCATTTTGGCGATATAATTTTGATCCCTATTCGGTGGATTGTAACAAACCCCAACAATAAGCTTATGACGTCTTTTGTTCTCAAGTTCAACCCATATGGTTTCAATATCACTTCTCTGCACGTTACACTCTCTAGCCTTCAAACATGATTTCACGTATATCAACACTCCACCCCCTTTCCTATCAGATCTATTTCTCAAAAAAGTATCGTATCCGGAGATGTGTAATGTCCGGTATAACGAAATGAAAAATCCGTTGTAACGAACTCGAAAACAAGTGTCCGAAAAACAAAAGAGTGAATCTCCATGTACTTTTTGAACGTTTTTGAAAAAATCGAACGAAATTGATATTGCAAATTCAAACAGTAGTTATTGGATCTCCTTGGAAAAAGATCTAACTTTCGAATTTACAAGATGTGGATGCAACTGTCTTTACCTGGTTTCAGGACATTCGTTCCTGAAATGTGCCAGTTACCGGTCCACTCATAGGGAAAAAGGTTTTGGGATTCGCACGTGCTTTTGGATGCGAAAACTTTCAAGCAAGTGTCGGATGGCTGAATCGTTTCAAAGAACGGTATGGTGTGGGAGCAAAACAGATTTTCGGGGAAACAAATTCAGTTGATATGGAAAATGTGAATGAATGGAAAGCTGGTGAAATAGCGAAAGTGATAAAGTCATATGATCCTTCCGATGTATTCAACGCAGACAACGCCGAAATATTTTTCCAACTGTTACCTAACAAAACTTTGACATTTAAAAAAAAACAAGTGCTTTTGGTGGCAAAAACTCCTAGTGACCCTTAAGTGCTTTGTTTTGTTGCAACATGAGCGGAACCGAAAAAAAGAAAAGTTATGGTGATTGGGAAAATTTGTGAATCCATGGTGCCTGAAGAACGTGAAATCACTGCCTTGTAATTACAAATCAAGCGGAAGGGCTTGGGTGACTACAAGAATTTTTAATGAGGGGCTAGTAAAGATTTATGGGAAAATGAAGTGAAAAATACAAAGAGGTCCTGCTTCTTATCGCCAATTGCACAGCCCACATTGAATTTTCAAAATTAGAGTGCATTCACAGCCGGACCATTTATTTGACCATGCGTATGCTTTAGAGGAATTTGTTGTTTCCTCAGATTCCACAATACTTGTGCAAAAAACAAAAAATTACGGACTATTTGCCTCTAAAATGTTAATTAAGTAAAACTTATGCAAAAAACTCCAATGCTTAATTGATTTGAGTTGCTTTGAGATATTTTTTTTCCTTAAAATCAAATTCTGCTAAAACGAATTTTTTTTACGCATGTTAAAAATCAGAAATTCCTTTATAACGAAATTATTTCTCCGGTCTCTTGGAGTTCGTTATAACAGGATTCGACTGTATATTTATTTAAAATTTTTTACATTCACACATTTTTTTTTCATTTTATTTAAAATTTTTTTTTTGTCATTTTACTAATTTTTACGTTGTCTTTTTTTTTAGTACATCCGATGTAATGTATTGTTTTTACTTGATTATTTCATTTAATTTTAAGCGTTTTCTTCTGTTCTCATTTGTTCTTCTTGTATATGTGCTTTGTCTTATATATTTATTTTTTCTTCAACTGTAATTGGATTATCTGTTGTTCGAGTGATGAATAAATAAAATGGTACCAATATTCAATCATCACAGCTGTCAATTTTGAATACAGTTGGCAGTAAAGACTTCAGCCTATAGCCCCGGTATCGGTTAATACGTTTTTAATTTATTTTGTCGTGGTGGACGAATTTTATTCCGTTTCGAAACATTCAGTTTTATTTAGTTTCGATTTTGTACGTGGCAAAATAAATTAAATTCGTTTTTTAGCGTCATCTATCTTTGAATTAAAAAAAATATCATTTTATAATTTCACACATAAACTTTGGCCATATTTTTTTTTTCAATTTATATCATTTCTTTTATCCAAGAAATCAGTTTTTCAAATATTCACAAAATAATTGATTATTTTTGGTAAGTTGTGCCTACTTATAAAATAATCGGATACAGTGAAACATCGGTTAATGTTACTTCTGCTTTTATGAACCACAGAACCGCCCTTAGGGGTGTGCGACAGGTGTGTGGGCCCCACACTTACGGTAATGATAATTTCTTTCCTAAACTTAGAATTTTTTATGAATTATTGAATTATTTCTTTCATAAATTCTGAATTTTCATCCATTCTAGATTTCTGAATCTCTATCAATTCTGGAAATCTGCATTTTCATCTAAAAGAAATAATTCTGGAATTATTTCTTTAATAAATTCTGAATTTCCATCAATTTTCTGAAATTCCAAACTTTCATCAATTCTGAAATTCCAAACTTTCATCAATTCTGAAATTCCAAACTTTCATCAATTCTGAAATTCCAAACTTTCATCAATTCTGAAATTCCAAACTTTCATCAATTCTGAAATTCCAAACTTTCATCAATTCTGAAATTCCAAACTTTTTTCAATTCTGAAATTCCAAACTTTCATCAATTCTGAAATTCCAAACTTTTTTCAATTCTGAAATTCCAAACTTTCATCAATTCTGAAATTCCAAATTTTCACACAATTCTGGATTTATTTCTTTCATTTATTCTGAATTTTCTTCAATTCGAAATTTTCATTTATTTTATTTATTTATTACACACCTCTGGCTCCGCTATTATTTTTGCAACGGGCTCTGCGTCATGGTATGGGCGGTCCTGATGATCCAGAACCATTAAAAAAAAGAAATGTTATAAAAAAGACTTAATGCCCACACACACACACATTGGGGGGGGGGGGGAACGAATCTATTGTCCGAGACATGTAAAAATTTTGACCGGGCATACATTTTTTACATTAATATGCCTATCCGTTCGATACATAAATTTCCCATGTACAGTAGACTCTCGATTATCCGGCTAGCGACTACCCTGTCTCCGTACTATCCGGTCTAGTTAAAAATCCATACATAACAATTCTCTGTGATTACAAAGGTGCGTTTAAACCGGTTTTGGGGTGTGGCTACGCGAAATGTACTATTAAAATCTTCCCCTTTGTGCTGGCCACATCTCAAAACCGGTTTTTTGCACGGGTAAAACCGGAATTACACTATAAAATTTTATAAGCAATGTTCTTTATAAAACTTGAAAACTTCAACCAATAAGTGTATCGGTTACATCCGAGTGTACGTAACCAATAGGCTTATTGGTTGTTTTTTTTTCAAGCATTGTAAAAGAGCTTTTATCAACCTTTTACAATGTAATACCGGCCTTAGGCCGACATTACACTGTAAAAGTTTGATAAAAGTTCGTTTATAAAACTTGAAAAATGCAACCAATAGGCGGATCAGTTAAGTTCGCTCGAACGTAACAGATGTGATAATTGGTTACATTTTTCAAGATTGATAAAAAAAAGTCCTTTTATAAAACTTCAAAAATCCAACCAATAAGGTTATTGGTTACATTTTAGAAAATGCTACCGGTGACATTATTGGCTGCCTTTTTCAAGTTTTATAAAGACTTTTACCAAACTTTTATAGTGTAACTCCGGCCCTAGGCCAGTATTACACGTAAAAGTTTTATTGAAGTTCTTTATAAAACTTGAAAAATTCAATCAATAAGCACATCGGTTACATTTGCCTGAATGTAACATGTGCTTATTGGTTGCGTTTTTCAGGTTTTAAAAAAAGTTTTATCTAACTTTTATTGTGTAATTCCGGCCTAAAAGCAAGAGAAGCTGTCATCTCTCTCTCTATCAAGGACGTTTTAAAAAAAAACTAAAAACCGAGTTTTTGACTCTTTAATCTTAGGCCTATCTTTTGCGTAAGAGACCTTTGACATTCGCGTAATCATTCATGAATCAACACTGAAATAAGTTTAATTAATTTTTGTGAGAACTAAGCCTTTGTGTGTTTTATGTTAATGTTTTGTTTATTTTAAAAAGTGTATGCATTCATGCTGTGCAGTGTACATGATTTAAAGTTGGACATAACACAATTTATTCTAAAACATGTCCAATATTTTTTTTCTTGGACCGTTTTTTCTGTAATAAATTTTCAAAACGTACAGTACGTACATAACAAGCGTTTATGTACTTGCCTGTACTTAGAAATCGGAAAATATGAATAAGAACAGATTTTAGTATATATAAAAGGTGTTTTTGATGGATGGAGAGGGAGAATATAAAGTAAGCATTTTTATAGATCTCCGTTCCCACCCTTCCACCACATTAGGCCGGATAGTCTACACTCTAGGGGGGGGGGAGAGAGAGAGAGAGAGATAGTCTATTGTACTTATATTCCTAATCTTTAACAAAAATATTTTCGTAATGGCGAGAAGCACCGATTTCTTGGATGATTTTCTAAAAAAAGACTTCCCACCGATTTTCTTTTAGCTTCGTTGTGGATTATTTGTCTCTTGAGATTATTTTCCGGCTGATGGTTATGAACTTATTTCGAATTGGAAATTTCTGGTACTATTTTCATAGGCATGGACTTGCTCTCCATTTCTACATCACCAATTAAAGCATGCGTTCGTTTTGCGATATTTATAAATTTATAATTATAAAAATAAAGCATAATTTTTATTTTCTCTTGCTTACTGGGAACGAATTCCATATCCACAGAAATGAAGATTAATAAAAATGGAGTATTTTCTATGGTACAAGAAATAACGGAAAAATATGTCTGATGAAACTTGTTTTTTCTGGTTGCTTTTTACCTTTATCAACTGCCATATATTTTGCTGTTTTAGTAAGGCCAGGATTGCACTATAAAAGTTTCGTAAAATATCTTTTACTAAACTTGAAAAATGCAACCAATAACCCTACCGCTTCACTCGAAGTGAAGCGATAGGGTTATTGGTTGCATTTTTCAAGTTTTATAAAAGAACCTTTCTAAAACATTTATAGTAAAATCCCGGCCTAACAATAATTTATATCAGTGGTTCCCAAACTTTTTGTTCCATCGCCCCTTCTACAGAATTTTTTTTTCTCATCGCCCCTCGACTCAAGCCAACCAATAGGATCCTATGACCTGTAGCTTCTACTTCCCCCGGACCTTTCTATCACTCCCCCCTCCCCGACATTGCCCACTTTGGGAAACACTGATGAAGCCCGTATTACACTATGAAAAGTTTGATGAATTCTGTTATAAAACTTGAAAAATGCAACCAATAAGCGTATCGGTTTACATTTGAGTGAATAAGCTTATTGGTTGTTTTTCAAGTTTTGTAAAAGATATTTTATCAAACTTTTATAGTGCAATCATGGCATTACTTGCCATGCTAAAAAATCAGCAGGTGAGGGCAAACGACACATTCTATCTAAAAAACAATTGAACCTGAGTGCAATCGATAAAAACACAGTATTAATCCTTAAGTCCCCTACTCATTTAAACGCAAATAGGCGTAAGTGTCTAAAAGACAGAAAAATTGGTGTTAGGGATATAAGTGTGACATTGTTCACCTCTGCTGTACATAGATTTAAGATAGCTACCGACATATGAATTCTTATCAAGATTGTAAGAGTTTTAGACGAAAGTAACCCATACATAAGAAAAGCTGAGAATAAATTCGAAATTTTGTTTCCCCACATATCACATGCGTCACATAACATGTCTTGCTCACATACTGCACAACATTGTAGATGAATAACTGACAGATGACTGCCTTTATAGACCAGCGGTTCTCAACCTTTTCTGACTCGCGGAGCCTTTTCCAGCGTATAATTTCTATGGCGGCCCTTTTTAGTATATTATTTATATGGCGGTACCCTTTAGGCCTCTTTTTTGTTTGTTTATCAAATTTAATGATTTATTTTATTATCCTCGAGTGGCCGCGAAGCCTTGAGAAGTGCACACGGATCCCCACGGAGCCCCGATTGACGACCGCTGCCATTAGTTGATGTCATGCCTCCAACAGGGAGGGGTGGGAGTTGACAGGGCTCTAGCACTAGAGCCCATGTTTATTAGCATCGCAACATTATATTGATTTTCATTTGCATATGCTTACCTGAAAATCATGCAATGTGTATTTCATAAAATTGCACTCCTTGCTGTTGCCAAAAATACTACAAATTATGTGAAAGTTTTGTTTTGACATTTGATTTTTTTTTTTTTGAAACCCCCTCCCCATTTTGTGTGTGTGTGTGTTTTTCTAATATTTCGTTTTTCCGTTTTAGTTTGTTGATGTTGTTTACTAATAAGTAACTGTGTTCCTTATTATTCATTATAAATTTGCAATGTATCATCCAGTATGGGCTGATTTTTTTGTTTCATCTTGTATTTATGTAAAAAATTAAAACAATAAACAATAACCCAACAATAAAAAAGTGTCTTAAGGTCGAGATTACACTATAAAAGTTTTGTAAAAACTCTTTTTGATAAAATTCGAAAAATTCAACCAATATATAAGATCACCGGTTGCATTTGCTCGAATGTAACCGATGCCCTTATTGGTTGAATTTTTCCAATTTTATAAAAGATCTTTCATCAAAATTTTATAGTTTAATCCCGGCCTTCATCAGTGTTTCCCAAAGTGGGCAATGTCGGACGGGGGTGATAGAAAGGTCCAGGGGGAAGTACAAGCTACAGGTACAGATTGAATAACATATATCAAGTGCCGAAAACGAATCAAATGTTATTCCAAAAGAGTTATAGATATAACTGCCCCAAAAATAATGTACCTATACCATGCAATTAATCGTACAAATAATAACATAAGATCCAATCGCAATATATTTTTATTCTCAATAAGCACTAGTCTAGAATACATACTACAATAATAATAGATCATAAAATGACACAAAATAAATCATTCTAAAAAAAAATTCAAAAATATAAACCATTCTTGTTAATCTACTTGAAAATGTGATTATATGACCACACGTGAATTCGGTGTATGCCAACTGAGTAATTTTTTATGTATGTATTTACACACATATATATGTATGTTTTTTTTGTCAGTTAAAAAAATATATATATAAATTAAGGATAATTCAGAATCACACGGAAATCGAAATCTAAAGTAAAAATTTCACCTGTAGAATTATCACACACATTTGCAAGAACGATATGCAAATTTCAGGAAGTCACCAGATGATGCCGATAGTACGTCACAATGACGAGAGTGTAAGAGGGGGGTATATAAGGAATGGTGGCAAAGAAGTGAAATTGTTCACAAGAGTTCTGTAAGGCGCTCAGTGCCATAGGCGAATAGTTATGACACAGAGGACGCATGTGGATGATTTTTTACGTGGTAGAATTATCGGCCGCCTGGAATGTGGGCGTACTCAGATGGAAGTATCCGAGGAACTTGGAATTGCCCAAAGTATCATCTCTGGGCTTTGGCAACGATTCCAAAATGACGGAAATGTCAGTAGACGTTACAGTGCAGGTCACCCCCGAGTTACAACGCCGAATGAAGATCGGTATTTGGCAGTAACTGCCAAAAGAAGCAGACGGAGCACAGCATCCGACCTGTCTCGTCAGCTATCTGCAGCGACGGATACCACAGTTTCAAGGCAAACCGTGTACAGACGTTTGGGAGATATTGGTCTATATGCTTGCAGGCCTGTCAGATGTGTTCCGCTCACGGCAACTCACTGTCGGCAGCGATTAGCCTGGAGTAGAGAACATGCAATGTGGACATCGTCACAGTGGGCTTGTGTGATGTTTTCCGACGAATCCAGGTTTAGCTTGCAGTCTGATTCATGTCGGACTTTCATATGGAGAACGCCAGGTACCCGTTACCACCAAGACAACATCACTGAACGACACCGTTACGGTGGTGCAGCACTGCTCGTTTGGGGTAGAATTATACTGGGTTCCAGAACAGATCTGCATGTTTAAACCGGGACCATGAAAGCCCAAATTTATCGGGACATCATTCTGGAACAACATGTACGTTTGTTTAGGGGTGCCATGGGCGCAGAATTTGTGTTTATGGATGACAACGCCCGTCCTCACATCATCGTCAAACATCGTAAACGAATGCCTTGAATCTGAGGATATAACCCGCATGGAATGGCCAGCATTCTCACCTGACTTGAATCCGATAGAGCATGTGTGGGACATGCTTGGCCGACGAGTTGCAGCCCGTCAACCACCTCCTACATGTGTACCGGAACTTCGGAGAGCATTGCTTGCTGAGTGGAGTGATCTTCCCCAAGATCAGATCGATAATTTGATACTCAGCATTCCTAGGCGTTGTACCGACTGTATTTCATCGCATGGGAGACATACAATGTATTAACCATCATACCAACCATGTAATAGTAAGTTTTTGTAAAGGAGATATTTTTCACAATTGCTCCAGGGAGCAAAAATCGTAGTTTTTATGAATGGTATCATATATACACCATCGTTTTTGTTCGTTATCTGTTGTTTAATAAATGGGCTTTATGAATAAGTAACGTTTGTTTTGTTTCTGAACCTTTATTTGCCGGAACTGGCATTATCCTTAATTTATGGACATGAGTGTATATATATATACGACTTTATAAAATATTTAACCAATTAGTACATTAACAAGGCTGTTGCATAATCCAGTTAACTCTTTAATCTAATTTATATTGCCCTACTGGAAGGACTTGTAGTCCCTTGGGGTCACAGAGTGTCTGTGTCATTGTAATGCCATTTTTTTGAAAGGAAAAAAAAAGATCATAGGATCCTATGGGGGTTCGCTTGAGTCGAGGGGCGATGAGAAAAAAAAATTCTGTAGAAGGGGCGATGGAACAAAAAGTTTTGGAACTATTGATCGAGCCTGGCCTAAGGCCGGTATTACGCTATAAAAGTATGATAAAAAATGTTTTACAAAACGTGAAAAAAACGACTAACAAACCGATTCGTTACATTTACGCGAATGTAACGAATGCGGTTATTGGTTGCATTTTTGAAGTTTTATAAAAGACCGTTTCTAAAACTTTTATAGTGCAATCTCCGCCTAATGATTGGAGCTTTAATAAAGTGTGGTCGATTCCGAGAAAGCCCACCGTTTGTTATCTTGTTATTTTGAGTTACGAACGAAGTGAGCCTCCGTCAGCTTTTCCTTGCATGCCGAGCCAGACTGGCTGGAACGCAATTTTAAATTTTACGAGTGTATAGAAACGAACTTATGAGTTATTCAAAGTTCTCAACATAAAGCGCGGTAGATCTTTTACATAAAACGTACACTATTTATTCTAGTGCATGGTCGCTCATTTTGGTTCGAACAACCCACGTTTCTCTTACGAGTTGAATGGTGTCATTATCCCTGATGCAACTAGGGTCACCGATTTAGGAATTCTCATTGGCGAGAGGATTAGGTTTTTTAAACATTGTTCAGAGATGGTCAAAAAAAGCGAATAGAATGCTTTTCATTATCAGAAAGGTCTCTTCACGTTCTCCTAAAGTCATTCTTCCTCTTTTCCGAGGCTTGGTTCGTCCTGGACTGGAGTATGCTGTAAGGTTTTGAAGACCTTACCTACAGAGGGACATAGACTTGGTTGAAGGGGTGCAGAGAAGAGTTACGCGTGCTCTTGTTAGAAATCAAGGCTTGAGTTATGCAAACACTAAACATGGCCCCCACTCTGTCCCTTGTGGGATATAAGCAGGCTACCTTGCGGCTGGGCCATGCTGGAAAAAAAAAGCCCCGCTAGCCACCAAGACCACGGGTCGACCTCCGACCAACGCAAAGGACTAAAAACACTAACACTAAACATGGCCCATTTCTGAAGAGAAACTCCGTTTTTTGAATATGTTTACATTGGAGGAATGTAGGTGTCGGAGGGATATGATCGTAGTGTTTAAAACTTTCAACGGGATGGATAGGATTTATGGGCATTGTGTAATATTTTATCATGTATATATATATATATATATATATATATATATATATATATATATATATATATATATATATATATATATATATATTGTTTATAATTTGTGTGATTGGATTTTTAATTGGGTTGCTGTATTTTAGAAACATATGACATCCATATTTGATATGGGAATCTTTTTCTCACCCACTTCGTTGGGCATTTTGTGTGTTGTGGTGTTATATTTATATTTGTATTAGGCATATTCGGCGGTAAAAATTTATCAAACTTACCAAGACAATTTGTAAGTATGTATAATAACCGGTTTAATAATAACATATTCGTTATTAATAATATTATCGGTTTGTATAATAACCTATGTAACGTTTTCATTAACCTCATATAGTGAAAAAACAAAACAAAGGTTAATCCCATTCACCGTAACAAATACAGGGCGTGTGACATTTTACTGGCGAACCGTTGATCTTAGAAGTATACTTTGAATTATAGAAAACGTTTTCAAATAAAGTGTAGACTTCAGATACGTCATTCATATTACAAGGGGCTGTAGTTATTACAATATAGAAATTAACTTTTTATGTGTCCACCCTGTCCTCAAAAACACAATTAGAAAGTTGTTGCCCCGTCTCTCTTGAGGCCAACAAAACATTCCACGCTTCTAAGTGCAATATTCACTGAGATACTTGAATTCCAAAATTGAAAAAAAATTGGGAAATAACAGCATAGACGAGAGAAAAAAAGCATTGTCCGTTAGTTTTATACTGTTCTTTCCCAAATTATCTCCGATTTTGGAATTCAAAAATATCTCAGAAAATATTGCACATTTGGGCACAGGGACTGTGTAAAAAGTTAATTTTTCTATTTTAATCATTAGACAACCAATTGAAACATGAATGTCATATCAGAGTTACTACTACACGTTATTAAGAAACTTTTTATAATTATAAGTATACCTCTAGGATCAACGGTTCGCCAGTAAAATGCCTTGCCCCCCACCCCAGTTTATTATGCACCCCGTATATATAGGTTCCACACTAACTATAAATAAAACTACCAAAGTCAAACACAGCATATGTTTCCGAAGAGCTTTGTATTTAAGCGTAAAATGTTAAACTTTTAACCTAAATGTTTTCATTTAAATGCATAAAAAAATTCCAGAGATTGTGCTCATTGCCATTTTCTACTACTTCGCAAACTTTGACCGTATGTAGCTTTTCAAAAATTTGTACGAATTTAATATAATTTTAAAATTATCTCCCGATACTCCGTTGAGAATCACTTTACATATTAGACGGTGGTCTTCATATTAACTATTATACTGATAAAATGTAAATACAATTCAGATACAAGGAAAAATTATGCAATACTGATACAACTGGGAAGGTAACATCCTGCCATGAAAAGGAAAATGCAAGTATATGAAGGAAAATTGAAATGCAAAATGAGTTAGAGTTAAAAGTTCTATTTACACGGGACTAGTTTCGTTTTGCAGCTTAACGATGTCACTGTGTTCGCGAAAAATGTTCAATTGAAAAATATTGCCCTTGCGGAAATGAACTTGAAAGAATGACACGCAAGATCTTATAAAGTAGCCGAGTTCCTTGAAATAACGCAACTTATAGGAAGATCCAAGATTTCTCTTTACAGCTATTACCGAAAGTCTTTTCCGATAAATTTGTCCAAGAAGCTTCAAATTTCGAACTGTTTACGAACGAGATTCCTAGAAACGGGTAAAACGTAGAAATCCCTTCAGAAACCAATAGATGCAATCTAAACGCTAGCCCCACGCATCGTTAATCAAAATTGCAGTGAGTATAATATTTGCAACTGTTTGTTCGATTTGAGAAGACCAGAAAAATATGAACAGCGATTGGAATGAAATATGATTATTTTTTATTTCGTTTTCGTTGAACCATTTGCTATTTTTGTGATTATCGATTTTTTTTTCCGTGTTTAGCGAAATGCACATCAATGAAAAAAATCAAATCTGATTGAACGTGGCGGATATAATTCCCACTGGCAGGACTTTCAGAAAAGAGCCAAAATTCAATTCTCTCCAAAAAAAACTTCAGAGGAGAGTTTCAGGGTTTGCAAAGCCTTCTGGGTCTGTAGAAAAGGCGGATACTGCACACAATTTTTTTTTCCAGTTTAGCAAGTTATGATATGTACAAATTCACATTGTTTCTATGTTGTGTCTAGTTCACGACGATGGCAAATATGTGTTATTTAGTAGTATGTATGCGTATATACACACAGGGTGATTCTATAATTCCCCTTGTCACATTTCACTAGCGAACCGTTGGTTGTAGAGGCACATTTCCAATTAGAAAAAGTATCCAAATAACATGTAGATTTCAGATACGTCATTCATATTGCAAGGGGCTGTAGTTGTTAAAAAAAGAAATTAACTTTTTATATGGACACCCTGTCCTCAAAAATCCAATTAAGAAGTTGATGTCCCGTCTCTCCTGGGGCCAATAAAATTCCACACTTCTAAGAGCAATATTCGTTCAGAAATTTGAATTTAAGAATCGAAGAGAGAAAAGTTGGAAAAGAACAGCATAAATGAGGGAAAGAAGCATTGTCCATTAGTTTTATGCTGTTCTTGCTCAACTTCTTTCCCAGATTTGGAATTCAAATATCTCAGCGAATATTGCACTTGGAAACGTGGATTTTTTTTGTTACTGGCTTCAGGAGAGACACGGCAGCAATTTTCTAATTGGGGGTTTTTTTGAGGATAGGATGTCCGTATAAAAAATTAATTTTTTTATTTTAATAACTATACAACTACCTTTGCAATATATTTATTTTTTATTTTATATATTTTTAATTAGACAAAACGTCCCAAAAACAACAGCGAACGGCATCGGTTGTGTTTAGTTGTCGCTCCGTAATTTTTCTTAATTTTTAGTAATTTTCAAAAAATTTTGGTGGCTAATTTTTTATTAATATTCTCAAACAATTGTCGATTAAATAATTTATGTAAGTATTTAAGCTCCTGTCATCTAATTACATCGTTTAATCATGTTGAAATGCGACACGTGCTCTGATCCAGTTGAGGTTTCCGATTCACTCAAATGCAACGTGTGTCAATTTTTCACAGGATAAGCAGAAGAAATGGACTTGTGCAACGTGTACGTCTTCTCCCAAGGGTGCTTTTGTTGGCAGCAGTGATTCCACGAAATATTTCGGATTTTTTGGACAAGATAATGCAAGAAAACACCGAACCTCAAGGACTTGGTAACCAACAAGTTGGAAGAATTCAAACAAGTGATTGATTTCAATAATGATGTCCTGAAGGACTATGTAGTTCAGCTGCAGAAAAAAAATGAAGAATTTTAATCAAGTAATGAGGATCTCGCAACCGAAAATATTGAGATAAAATCCTAAATGAGGAAACTGCAATATATTACGGAGTTGAAGCAGTATTCAAGACGAACTAACATGGAGATTACTAATGTCCCGGAATGAAAAAATGAGAATTTGTTTCAGATCCTATCTAAGGATGCGATTACAGTGCACGCGGGTTTCCAGAATTGGACACGCGTGCACTATAATCGGACCCTTAGATCGAAGATTTGACTGAATGCGATATGATCAATAACATAATGGTCGCTCACCGTGTGCCTAGTATGAATAAAGACAAACCTAAAACGATTATCATTCGATTCTCGTCCAAGCTGGTGCGTCATCAGGCGTTGAAGAAATTGAAAGATAAAAAAGTAAGTGCATATCACAAATCAATTCCCGATTGCACAATTCCATAATGTAGCCAGGTTTTACCATGGGATATGCTCATTGGCGAAGATCACAATTACGTCATTAAAAATCGAGGGAAATTCTAACTCCGAACCTATCGCGTGAAGTAGTAGCCGAAGAGCCGAACATTACCGATTCGGAGCTACGGCTGTTACGTTTAGCAACTTATCGCCTAACACCAGGATTCATTAATGATATCGCTTTTATTTCATCGTGACTACTCGAGCGATAATATTACAAGGATCTAAAATTTTATAGTAATATAACATAATTATCATAATAATAATTATATACAACTTCTGACAATAAAGTTCGGTGAATAGTCCTGTAACATTAACGTAGATGAAATGTTAACGAAAGTTATCTTACTGTCCTTCGAAATAGTCACCTCCCATTACTATGCACCGCTGAGATCTCCTATACATGTCCTGGAAACTTTGCAAGAAGTTTTCTTTTGGGATGGAGTTCAAAAGCCTCGTCACGTTTCGTTGGATGTCAGGAATATCGTCAAATCTCTTTCCTTTCAAAGCGAGTTTGAGTCGTGGGAATAGGAAGAAGTCTGGAGGATTGACATCTGGCGAGTATGGTGGATGTTCAATTTGCACCACCCCCTTTTTTGCCAGGAACTGTTTGACAATATTGGCTGTGTAAGGGCGAGCATTGTCGTGAACACGAAACCATGAACCTTGTTGTGCGTACTGAGGTCGTACCCTGCGTAGACGTTTCATGAAACGGGTCAGAATTTCAATGTACCTTTCGTCGTACCCTCAGTCGTTCCCTCAGGTAGAAATTCCTTGTGGATTTTCCTGTTCTCAGTTAAGAACCAACGCACTAAACAAGCACTTTGTAAAACAAGTCTTTCACGGAACACAAACGACGCTCAACTGAACAACGGTGGTGGCAGATGGTCAACACCTGCCTCTACGCATGTGCAGAGTTTTGCTTCGCCAGTGTTGCCAGATCGGCCGTTCTGACTTCATTCACCGAACTTTATTGTCAGAGGTTGTATAATATAATATCACAACGCAAAAAAAAAAACGTTTCCGACTACTTTATTAGTATATACCCCTGTAGGGCGAACTTCGTTCGGGCCGCCTCGCTACGCTCGGACATCGCTTCGTTCCTCCGGCGATTAAAGGGGGTCTCTGCCCCCGGACTGAAAAAATATCAACTCTGTTCTCACCACAATCGGAAATATGACAAAACTGATAAGATGAAACAGGATGTACCAAAACCCGACCGCGGGTAACACTATTTAAAAAAAAAAAATTTGAGTGGATACGAACCCACAACCTTCATCACGCAAATCGCATGCAATGACCACCACACCAACAGACACATGCCACTCGCGCGTAAAATTCGGTATATCTATCATTAAACGTTGCCAGGAAATATATTGGCGCCAACCAACAGTCGCCGGAAAAACGTGCGCCAATAACTATGTCACGCATTGGCATTACATTGTGGCCCGAAGTTCCGAAGTCACGATGACGATTTAGTGACATAATAGTGATCTTAGCCAATGAGGCACATCCCATGTTAAAAAATCCTATGTACGGTATGGAATTACGCTTCTCGCAATTCTCTGCTATCCCGATATATTTCAATAAGCATCCAACTCCTGAGCTGAAGAAGTTGTTCTTCCTTGAGCGAAAATTCAAAGCTGAGCCTGACTAAGTTTAGTTGGATACGTGACGCAAAATTTTTTTACGAAAGAATGAATCATAAAGTCTTACGAATAAACTCTGAAAAGGATTTATCTTCGATTTCTTGACTGATATAAAGCGATATTTTTTCCTGTTATAATGGTATTCGTTAAAATGAGAGTTGACTGTATTTCGTCCCAAACTATTTTTTTATGTGCATATGGAGGCTGCATGGGTAACAGGGCGTATGGCACTTTACTGGCGAGCCGTTAGTCTTAGAGACATACCCAACTGGAAAAAGTATCCAAATCACGTGTCCAACTCAGATGTCATTCACGTTGTAAGGGGTTGTATAGTTATAAAATAAAAAAAACCAACTTTTTATATCGTCCCCGTGTGCCAAAAAACCCAATTAAGAAGTTGTTGCTCTGTCTTTCCCGATGCCAACTAATTTCACGTTTCTAAGTCTATTTACCGAGACATGCGAATGCGAAAAATTGAGGAAATTTGGGGAAAAACAGCATTAAATGCGGGTAAAATGGTTTCCCCCCCATCTAATGCTGTTTTTTTTTCTTTCTTCGAATATCTCAGTGAAAATTTTAACTTAGAAACGTTGAATTTTTCTTTTGGAGACCGGAAACAACTTTCCAATTGGGTTTTGGGGCACAGGGTGCCCGCATAAAAAATTAACATTTTTATTTTAATAACTATGCACCCCCTGGCAACATGAATCAAATATCTGAGTATTACACATTATTCGGGTACTTTTTCTAACTGGAAGTATGGCTCTAGGACCAATGGTTATTAAATATAATAAGTGTTATATAGTACGGACTGTTATGTGAAATATTGTGTTGTGTTTAAGCCAACTCGCACGTTGCTTTGTTAGCCTGCGAGAGAGTGGTCACATTATGAACCAAAAAGCCACTTGAAGGTAGCTTGTCATCCAACGAAATATCACATTTTCACCGTATCAAAATTCAAGTCAACATTATACTGATAATTTTCTTATTTGCAAATCTGATTATTTATATTTTCCGATGGGCTTGAAATCCTGATAATGAATCATTATTATGTTGACACGAACAGTTTTTTCACTGCGTGTATGATTTCTCTGAAATGAATGGTTCAAACAAATATTTAAAAATTTTTCACACGTATTTTATAGTTCATTTTTTTAAAATTCATAGTATATAGGGCTACAACATGAACCTATATCTTTGATACATGTATTATTGTTGAAAACGATGTGACAGGTTGAACTTTCCAATTGTGATTCATTTGTGTGGCTATTCCCTCATTACTACTTTTATCCGCATGAAGAGAATAAAATTTTTTGCGATTTTTATCATTATAAGAATGAGTAGTTTGGAAGGTACAACTGACATTTCTCAATGAAATCATAATCATTTACACAAAAAACTAATTTGGAAAAAATACAAATTTCATCCAATACAGTAACTTGATGACATTGTGCCGTCTTCAAGCGCAGCGTTTACATTGACTGAAAATAATTTATTCTATTTTTTTACTGTATTCTATTATGTTTATTGTGCTTTTTCATTACTTTCATAAATTAAAAATTAATCAAATTAAATTCAAAAATATTTATACTTCAGACAATTTTTGAATAACTATCTTCTAATGGGAAAAGGGGGGGGGAAGGAGGGAGTAGAAAATTATTCATGTTCGCAAGGGAGCCACAGGAATGAAAAATGCCATGAACAAAAAAAGGTTGAGAACCACTGCTCTAGACAACTAATCACGTAAGCCACAATACGTCTTTATTTGGGAACAATGTGATTTTAAAAAATACAAGTACCTTGCGCCTATACCATAAATTCCTTTGCCTTTTTTGATGTAGTCGATCTTGAAGTACATAATACTTTAAACTTTTCGCGTCGGTTTTCAATAGAAAATACGATATTCAATGTACGGATGTTGCTTGGAGTAATAAAATCCTCAACGATATTCAAGTGGAAGACGTGGAGGTCCTAAATATTCTAAAAACATTTATGTGCGAGCGAAGCACCATGACCGGGTGATACCTATCCTAGGGCCCTCAGGGAATGTACTAATGAATTGTTGAGACCAGTTGAACAGATGTACAGGAGTAGTGTTACTGAGGGTATCGTCCCAAGGGATTGGAAGCTTGCTAATGTTGTTCCGATATTTAAAAAGGGTAGTAGAGAAGCTGTGTCCAATTATCGTCCAGCGAGTTTGACGAGCTCCCTCTCGAAAATTTTGGAAATTGTTATCAAAAAGCAATTGGTGAAGTGACTAGACGAGAATAGTTATTGTCGGATAATCAGCATTGGTTCAAGAAGAGGAAGTCATGTGTAACGAACCTTCTTTGCTTCTATGATCACGTGGCTTTGGGTAACTGCAAAAATGTGGATGTTGTCTACCTTGATTTCCAGAAGGCATTCTATCGGATTCAACATGGTAAACTCTTGAAGCGTTTGCACGAGACGAGATTGGGATTGGGGGCAATTAGATAGAATCGTGGTTAAGAGAGAGATCACAACGGGTTATGGTGAACGGGGAATTCTCTGGTTGGACAGGCGTCACTAGTGGAGTTCCTCAAGGAAGTGTCCTGGGCCCCATACTTTTCACTTTTTATCGATGAACTCGATCAGGGTATCAATGGGATTGTTAGCAAATTCACAGATGACGTGAAGCTAATGGGGTAGTTGGGAATCAAAACTATAGGGAGTTGCTACAGACCAACTTAAACAGGATTGCAGCATGGGCAAATGAATGGAGCATGACGTTTAGCGTTGACAAGTGCATGGTCGCTCATTTTGGTTAGAACAACCCACGGTTCTCTTACGAATTGAATGATGTCACCATCACGGATGCAACTAGGGTCACCGATTTGGGAATTCTCGTTCACGAGCGGCTCAGGTTTTCTGAACATTGTTCAGCGGCGAATAGAATGCTCGGTTTTATTTTCAAAAAGGTGTCTTCGCGTTCTCCTAAAGTCATTCCTCCTCTTTTCCGAGGCTTGGTTCGTCTTGGACTGGAGTATGCTCTAAGGTTTTGGAGACCATACCTACGGATATGGTACTTACACTTGGACATAGACTTGGTTGAAGAGAAGAGCTACGCGTGTGCTTGTTGGCAATCAAGAAGGTTTGAGTTATGAAGAGAGACTATTTTAGTAATATGTTTACATTGCATGAATGCAGGTGTCGGGGAGATATGATCGAAGCGTTCAAAATTTTCAACGGTATGCATAGGAAGGACCATGATTTATTAATTCGCCATCAATCGACTGTTTTTACAAGGGGACACCAGCATCGTTTATTAAGGGACAATTCTGGGTCATGGTGTCGAATGGAATTTTTCTCTAATAAGGTTGTTAATAAATGGAACAGCTTACCCCGGAGCAGTGCCGTCTTAACGCATGGGCCCACCCGGGCCTGGGGGCCTCAATATAAATTGTCAAAAATAAATTGACATTTATTTTTGACAATTTATTAATTATTATCAGAATTATTATTTTTATTGTATATTATTTCTGTATTTCGCAGCTTTAATAAGAACGCTCTCATTTCGTTGAAATTTCTGGAAACTAACTTTAGTATATTTAAATCATGATTTCACTATTTTAACGCAAATTGTACATCGATAAAATGTCTGGTTTCTTAGAAATATGATTGGTCTTTTATCTTAAATTTTATGCCAGAATAATTTAAATGTAATTGGTTTTGTCATCGAGTCAATTTGCAAATTTTTGATAAGAAATTTTAATCGGACTGATGGATTTGATTAATTCAACCGAAATTTTCAACCGCGATTAATAATTCATCGAATCGATCGATCGAATAATTAGGGGTGTTTGCACTAACCCTGGGAACACCCCTAATTATTAATAATAGTTAATTATCGTCTAAAAACGATAACATCGGAAGAATACGCGTGTGTTGGGTCTGTGGATTTCCTCTCGTCTCGGAAAATTGTTTTCAATACAGTGGTACCACGAGTTCAGAGGCACCAACACGATTAAAACATTTCGGGAAGGGGAAGATATCTGTACAAAGAACATGAGTACACAATTAAATACACTGGTGCAAGAAATTAAGAGAATTTGCAGACTTGGTCGATTATCTCTAGAACTACTGTACCGATTGTAATGAAATTTGATATGTACATACATTGATACAATACAAAACAAATAATCATTCAATAATTGTAATACACACGCATGATCGTGCGTAACACTCGTTGGAGTCGGAAGGTATGAAACAGCGGTTGCAGAATGAACAAAAAAATGGGTTAATAGGGGGTAGGTCCCCTCTTACAGATATACAGGTCTCGCAGCGTGATTTCATACTTGACATAAGGCAGTTTATCATTTCCTGTGGCAATTGGTCCCACTCGTTCAGCAACACTGTTTTCATTCCCTGGATGGCTCCAGGACGGGGGTTGCGAGTTGCAATTGCCCTCCCCAGAGCGTACCAGACATGCTCTTTAGGGTTAAGGTCTGGAGCTCTGGCTGGCCAATCCATCCGAAGAATATCCTTACTCTCTAGAAAATCGTCGAGCAGAAGAGCTCAGTGTGGCCTCGCGTTATCGTCCATTAAAATGAACTCAGGGCCAACTGCACCCCTGAAAAGGCGAACATAGGGCTCCAAGACCTTATCCCTGTACCTCACACCAGTCACAGTGCCTCTTTCAAAGACATGGAGAGTGCCCAGACCATTAAACCTCCTCCGCCATAATGGTCGATTTCGCGGACATGAGGATAGGTAGCGGGTCCCTGGTTCTCTCCATATGTACGTACGGCGAGAATCGGTGCTTAGGCTGAACCGGGACTCATCAGTGAAGAGAACGGTCGCCCATTGATCCATACTCCAATCTCTATGCTCTCTGCACCAT
The DNA here is from genome assembly GCF_987345545.1 of Pholcus phalangioides. Lineage (NCBI taxonomy): Eukaryota > Metazoa > Arthropoda > Arachnida > Araneae > Pholcidae > Pholcus > Pholcus phalangioides. The sequence continues at coordinate 10,386,318 of NW_028301619.1, read as the reverse complement.
GATAAACGGATTCTCCTGTCCGTAGAAGTGAGCGGGACGCAGACAGCAGGTCTTCTTGCAAACAACCCTCTCTCATGAAGTCTTTTGGAAACAGTCACCCTTGATACACGGGTTACTGTGGCTGCATACAAGTCACGAGAGAGCTGAGAAGCTGTAGCACTCCTGTTACGTTTCGCTATAATCGACAAATGGCGATCTTCTCTGGCCGTCGTGGCTCTTGGACGACCTTGCCCAGGCTCTCTCTCGATGGGTCCGGTATCCTGGAACTGTTTTAAGTTACACACGACACTGGGCGTTAAATTGAACTCTCTATAAATCTGGACTTGAGATTGGCCTGCTTCTAGCCTCCCCACAATTCGCCACCTCATTCCATCATCTAAACGTTGGTGGTTACTCATTTTTACTGTTACAATTTGAAATTAACCGATCGCTGCAAAATAACACCAAGATATTCGGTGTGCTAGCGAACGAAATGCGTCTTAACTTACGCGCGCTTATAAAGCCTGTTTCTCTACTGGCTCCGCCTACACACTCGTGTACGCTTACGTATTTGACGTACAAGATTTGCATTTTTGTCTAGAAGCAGTGGTTTTACATTCAGTTCAGTTCTTTTCATGAAATTCGATAAAATATACAAATTCTCTTAATTTATTTCACCAGTGTATAATTTACCTGCAAAAATGTAAATTAACAAAATAATAATAATGAAATTTTCGAATTAATGAAAATTTAAAATTAATGAAAGAAATAAATCGAGAAATAATGAAAACACAGCAACTGAGGAAAAATCAGAATTGATAAGAGAATTCACGAAAATTCTGAGTTGAAAAATCAAAATTAATCAAAGAAATAATTCCAGAATCTAGGAGAGAGATAATTGAAAATTGATGAGAGAGAGAGAGAAATGATCCCAGAATTATTGGAAATTTAGAATACTCTTATGAAAGGAATAGTTTCCGAATTAAGGAAAACCTTCAGTAATTTGGGGTTCCCCGTATGATTTGGTCATCTGGGCTCGGATCCCGTCGTCCCTGATTGAAATAACGAAACAGCGTTCTTTGCTGAGTGTCATTGATGTGCCTCTCATTCACTCGAGGAAGAGGGAGCCTAACAAACTTGAGCCACGGCTCGCTTAAACTTTTGCGGTGCTATGTCGAGTCCGCCTCGGTCCGCATCGGGAAACAATGGTACTTCATTGTTACAACGGTCCCTTACGATAATATTAAGGCCCCCATCTTTTAATTCAGCTTCTCAGCAAAATTCATAAACTACAAAGGGACAAACATCCAGGGACCTTCCTTATTGCGAAGGAGGCGTTATAAAGTACAAACTGTACCAACAAAGTTCCGAAAAACCTCTGGACCACTAAGGGTTAATATTCGCTTTCTTTTAACCCTTTAAGCGGTTTATAAAATTTATTTTGATCCGTATTATAACTGCCACATTTGAAATTGCAAAACTTGCGCAAATTGTCACCTATTTTCAAGAATTGCTCTTTCTTCCGAATGCGAGCTGAAAACTGCTTCTTTCTCCCCCAACCGCCAAGAAAATTTATCCGTCCAATACTTTTATTTCCCTCACTATAGTACAAAAACACATGAAATGACGTTGCTTTATAGGGAAGAGAAATACTTTTTTTTTGGGAAAAAAAATCGTTTAGTATATTATTTATATATATAGTCAGTGTATATTTCTTTACTGTGTGAGCTGAAAAAAAGGGGAAAAACAAACACAATCTCTTTTTCTCTTATCCAACCTTGAACAAGAGCCGACTCCGATCACTGGCAGTTGATTGGTTGAAGGAGGGGGATGGAAAACGCCTCCCCACCAAACTTTCTTCCCTTGGCTATAGGCTGCTAAGATCCCCCTGTAAATACGTCACTGCCCATACCCAGTATTTTTTCGGGAGCGGCTAAATAAAGGCAAAGAAAGAATTTGGATTATCACTTGTCCAGAGCCTGGAGCACCACAACCCCCTCTTTTAGAACCTTGGAGTAAGTATTTTGGCGTTAACAAGGTTCAACTCTATTTAAAAAATTTAGATTAACTTCAAAAATTAAATTCAAAAATAAAGAAAATGATTTCTAATCCATAAGAGTTGAATGAATGAATGAACGCCAGAACTTTGCCACTGGACTTACTCGTTGCCGAGATCTCTTCCAGCCCAGCTTCGCGGCAGAGTCCGGAGCACTTTATTTTGTGTCCTAAAAGAAAAAAAAAAAATTTTACAACGTATTTTCCCCTTGCAATTGGGTACTGTCGTGATTAACAAATTTTGTGGTGATTACAGACGAGATGGGATTGGGAGTTGGAGAAAAATGTTCCGGGTTTCGTTAAGACGGATGAATGTACGCATATTAAGATGGAGGTATATTTTAACAAGCAATTGGAGGGGCCCCATGCCATCTTGCACTTGCTATATTATATACACAGGATACAAAAAAACAAACGAAATGAGAATGTTATCGTGAAATACAAAATATCCATCGGAGCGAGTCATCTCGCTTAACACCTTATTGGTGAGCAAATGGGTTTGATAACTTGCGACTAGAAGCCGGCATCAGTTTTATTGGGTTGAGTTCACTCGCTCCGGTGGATTTGATGAAAATATACAAAATAGAAATATTGTGTGGGGGGAATATATACAATTAGTGATCACCCGTGCCATCTCGCTTAACACCTTATTCGGTGAGCAACGTGAATACGACAATATGAGTACGCACGTGTGTTGTGGACATGAAATGCATGAAGAAATTGAATAAGGGAAAGAGAAATACACATGTACATATATAAGGGTATATAACTGCCAGGCCGAGACGTCTCGCCCTAAACCTATTTTGGTGAGCAATGTGGGATTAGTTTAAATGGGGGATTGTGTGGAGAGAGCCTTAGCTAAGGATTAGCTTCGGTCTTGTTGTTTCGGTTGACTCGCTCTGGATGGTTATATTTATATTTAAAAAATATATATATATATACGAGGTGATTATAAAAAAACTATCCCGACATATGGGCCCCTAACTATCATACTATTCACAGAAACTGAATGAAATTTTGGCATAAGGTATTTTGATGTATGCGCTCAAGAATGATATGGAAAACATCAGTGTCACTCTAACAGTTGCGGTTACAGTGAGAAAATTTCGAAAATATCAAATGGCAACACCAAGTTTTTTGTATTGGAATGTGATCTCCATTGTGAAAAACCCTAAATAGCGTTCGAACAGCAACTGTAGCATGAAAATCACCGGCGGTAGATAGGCTAAAAGTAAGGACAACCAATAAGGACAGAGAAGCAGCACAAAATAAAGCATTTTATTGTGTTTCACAAATTTTCCACATGACCTCCTTCACACACGATGACACTTTGCATGCGGCAGATGGTGGATAGCACTGCAGCACGTACCATGGCAATAGGAGTCTCTTGAACCGCAGTTCTGATGGCATCTTTCAAATCAGATGCAGTTTGCGGACGAAACTGATACACTTTGGATTTCAGATATCCCAAAGCCAGAAATCCATTGGTGTGAGATCAGGAGACCTTGGTGGCCACGATGACGGGAGATAACTCTGTCACCAAACTGTTGACTTAAGACACGTTTGACTGAAGACCCTACATGTGGAGGAGCGCCATCTTGCATCCACACAACTTCAGATAGAGCATTTTGCCGTTGCAATGCGGGAATCGCGTAACGAGTTAACATGTCCAGATAGCGAGCACTCGTTACTGTACATGTTTGCAGATCATCGGCAGTAACGTCTTCAAAAAAGTAAGGGCCGAGGATGAACGTACTCGTTATACCACACCACACAGTCACTTTTTCCTCGTGTAATGGACGTGCAAGCACATCATGTGGATTATTGTCTGCCCAGTGCACACAATTTTTCGAATTCACGTTACCAGTTAACGAGAAATGCGCCTCATCTGTCCACAGAATGCGTAAAGGCCAGCTGCTATCTTCATCGTACCGGATAAGGAATTGATTCGCAAAATCCAGCCGTAATTGATAGTCTCCCGCTTCCAACATCTGGACACGCTGGAATCGATACGGAAACATGTTTAGAACAGAGCGCAGAATCTTGCGGACAGTTGAATTCGGCAGATTCAGAACACGTGAAACACCACGTGCACTTGCGGGACGAACTGTGCTTATCGTCTGATGAACTTCTGCACCAGCTTCCACGGGAACGGAAGGTCGTCCAGACCGAGGTCGATCGCATGTGCAACCAGTTTCTTCAAATTTACGAATCAAGTCCCGTACAGCTTTGACAGTGCACGGGCCTCGCCGTAATCCATGGTTTCTGCGGTAAACACGCAATGTGTCTGCGGCATTTTGTCCATTCAGGTAATACATCTTTACGATTTCCCCACGTTCTTTCCCTGAAAGCGGCATCTTGTCGGAATGGCAGAAAGCAACATACGTGGCTCGCATTTCGCAGTGCCTTTTCTTTCACCTAGCGTGACGACGTCAGTCATGACTGTGTCTTACGTAGAACCCGAAATTTGCATTTCTTGGTTTCTTCTTCTCGTTTTGTGGAGGACTAATCAGGCTGGGATCTCAGCCGAAGAAACGGTGTGACGAATGAAACGAACATTAATGCTCTGGTGCACGGAAAAGTCCTTTTTACTTTTTCCTTGCCTAGCTCCGGGGATTTTCGTGCTGCAGGTGCCATTCCAACGCTATTTAGTGTTTTTCAGTATGGAGATCGCATTCCAATACAAAAAACTTGGTATTGCCATTTGATATTTTCGAAATGTTCTCACTGTAACCGTAACTGTTTGAGTGACACTGTTGTTTTCCATACCATTCTTGAGCGCATACCTCAAAATACCTTATGCCAAAATTTCATTCAGTTTCTGTGAATAGTATGATAGTTAGGGGCCCATATGTCGGGATAGTTTTTTTATAATCACCCCATATATATATATACACACACACACTGCTCAAAACAATTAGGGGAGAAAGCAAAAAAGTGAAGAAAACAGTGCGAGACAGCCACGTATTGGCATACAATGGATAGTACACACGTATCAATGCGCAATACAGAAAAAAGACGTAAAAAAATTTGGAATTAAGCTTTAATTCTTTGAAAATATGGAAAAAACATGAAAAGATGATTTAGGGCAACAATTTGGTTACATGTAAACGATAAAAAAAAGTACTGTTTAGACATGATGCATGAGTTTTAATAGGGCGTGTGGTCTCCTCGGACAGCTAAGACTGCTGCACACCTGTTTGCCATGGATGCGATGAGGTTATCGATCAGACTTTGGGGAATACTGTTCCACTCCTCAAGAAGTGCAATCTGCAAGTCTCGGACAGTAACAGGCGGCCTTGGTCGCGCAGCAATGCGTCGGATTCAGGTCAGGAGAGCACGCTGGCCATTCCATACGCTGTATTGTTTCAGCTTCAAGCATGTTCTCCACCAGACGAGCTCTATGCGGTCGGGCATTATCATCCTGGAAAACAAAGGAATCTCCAATGGCTCTAGCGTAAGGGATGACATGAAGTCGCAGTATCTCGTCTGCATACCTTCGGGCCGTCAAAGCGCCATTCCGAATGATATGCAGGTCCGTACGTCCGCCTATGCTGATTCCACCCCATACCATCCAACCAGCTCGTCTGTATTGTGACCTTTCACGAACGAATGCGGGGTTATTTCGAGTGCCCCTGTCCCTCCATACCAGAACACGCCGGGTGTCACACTCCAGACTGAATCGGGACTCGTCTGTAAACAGCACTTGGCTCCAATCATGTTGCTCCCAATCTCGATGTTCAGCAGCTCATCTTCTTCGGGCCGCACGGTGGCGTGGGGTCAACGGAATGCAGACCATTGGCCTACGTGCATAGAGCCCTCCCTCATGAAGCCGATTACGTACTGTTTGGCTGGACACCCTTCGTCCTGTTGCCAAGAGCAACCGTCTTTGCAGCTGCGTAGCATTCTCTGTTCTGTTTCGACGGGCTGTTAACCGTATATACCGGTCATCAGTTGCTGTAGTGGCGCGTGGCCGACCTTGCCCTGGTCGACGTCTAACATTTCCTGTTTCTTGGAATCGATTCCACAGCCTTGCAACAACACTTCTGGCGACTCCAACAGCATCCGCGACACTACGTTGTGTTTGCCCGGATTCCAGTCTGCCTATAACACCCCATGCCATGGATTCCGGTAAATCATGTTGTTGAGACATCCTCAAGTCACCTTGTCTCAAAAAAAAAAGTACTGCGCAATCGAATTTCACAGTTACGGCAGTAAAACAGACGTTTCTGCAACATCCCGATTTCTGCCCTTATCTCCTTTTTCTGGTTTTTGACGTCATGAACTTTGATTTGCATATGAAGTTTTCTTCTTCCGTTTCCTGCTAGGCTTTAAATTATGGATGATTCATTTTATGTTACTTATCGGTATACATCTTTGCATAATTTTGTTAAAACCATGTGCTCCCCTAATTGTTTTGAGCAGTGTGTATATATATATATAATAAAAACTAAACATGTAATAATGGTTACAGTGAAACCATCCGCGTCCTCCCGCCTAGCATCCCCGCTAGAATAGCGGAATGAAGGACACTTGTGGTTATCACATTTACATCATTGTAACGAGAATGTCAAAAATTCTTGTTCGGGTCCCGTTTATACATGCTATATCTTGTACATATAATAGTTATGTATTAGTAGTGACAGTCTTGTGGATATGATTTTTGTTGTTGTTTTTATCAATTTTTATTTTTCCGTTATATATTTTTGCAAAACTTAAAAAACTTATTTTCTAAATCTGGTGGACAGATTCATCCATGAGAGCTGCAATGCGAATAATCAAGAACGGGGAAATAAACAAGGGATTTGGAACAGCGTCGCTGGTTATTTAAGTGATCTGTAAATGTGCCGCTGGCCGCTCGAGTAATCTGTAAATCTGCCGCAGGTCACGCAGCTCATCTGGGACTATGCCGCGAGACACTAAGTGATCTAAAATGTGCCGCGAGCCACTCAAGTGTTCTTGAATTGCGGCGCAGGTCACCCAATTTTTATCTGTAAATATGAAAATAAAAATACAAGGGCCACAACAGGCGAATTGCCCATCGAAGTGGCTGAAAAAATTTGTCCAAAAAATATGGATGTCTCATATAAGCAAAATACCCAATATAAAAGCATACATCACCAAAGAAAATTGAATAATATATAGTACAGTGCCTTCTCTGTCTCTCTCTCATAAAAAATATTTTGGTTCTCTTAACTAAGTATGGATAGCTTCTCGATTTATCCCACTATGGCTATCGTACTTCTTTTTAACGTGTGAATTGTGTTAGAATTCACCACCACCGGAGGTAAGCTATTTCATTTATTGGCAGCCATAGTAGAGAGAAAGACCTCCTGCGACATCACAACCTGGAATTTTCCCTTACTAAACGATACTGGTGTTCCCTTGGCGAAGCAGTTGATATTGACGGTGTATTAATAGCTAATGGTCCATCTTATCCACCCGTTGAAAATTTTGAACATTTCGATCATATCCCCGACACCTGCATTCTTCCAATGTAAACATACTCAAGAAATCGAGTCTTTCCATCGAGCTTATATTACTGGAGGGAGCATCCAGTCGCCGCGACGGCAGCGACATCGAATGAAGGAAATCACGTGACTAGGTGAATAGGACAGTTCGTGTCTGGCAATTTGCCCATAGAAATGTACAGTTCGGTCTCTTATAAAGATTAAAAACAGGATAGAGAACTCATCTAAAGAATAAAAAAAAAAGATTAATTATTTATTTCATTAATACTGAAATAATTTCTTTCGTTAATGCTGAAAACTTGCCTTTATTAATTCTAGAATTTTCCTTCCTTAATTCTGTAATTATTGCTTTTATTAATGCTGGAATTATTTCTTTTATTAATGCTGGAATTATTTCTTTTATTAATTTTGGAATTACCACTTTTTCATTAATGTCTAAATTATTTCTTTTATTTATGCTAGAATTATTTCATTCATTGATTCTGAAATTATCTCATTCATTGATTCTGAAATTATATCTCATTCATTGATTCTGAAATTATATCTCATTCATTGATTCTGAAATTGCATCTCATTCATTGATTCTGAAATTATATCTCATTCATTGATTCTGAAATTATATCTCATTCATTGATTCTGAAATTATATCTCATTAATTCTGGAATTATCTCTTTCATTAATTCTGGAATTATCTCTTTCATTAATTCTGGAATTATCTCTTTCATTAATTCTGGAATTATCTCTTTCATTAATTCTGAAATGATCTCTTTCATTAATTCTGAAATGATCTCTTTCATTAATTCTGAAATGATCTCTCATTAATTCTGAAATGATCTCTCATTAATTCTGAAATGATCTCTCATTAATTCTGAAATGATCTCTCATTAATTCTGAAATTATCTCTTTCATTAATTCTGAAATGATCTCTCATTAATTCTGAAATTATCTCTTTCATTAATTCTGGAATTATCTTTTATTTATTCTCGAATGATCTTTTATTTATTCTCGAATGATCTTTTATTTATTCTCGAATGATCTTCCATTAATTCTGGAGTTATTGCTTTCATTTATTTTGGAATTATCACTTCATTAATGCTGGAATTATCGCTTTCGTTAAGTTTGGAATTATCGCTTTCGTTAAGTTTGGAATTATCGCTTTCGTTAAGTTTGGAATTATCGCTTTCGTTAAGTTTGGAATTATCGCTTTCGTTAAGTTTGGAATTATCACTTTGAAATTACCTCTTTCCTTAATGTTGAAATTACCTCTTTCCTTAATGTTGAAATTATCGCTTTCCTTAATGTTGAAATTATCGCTTTCATTAATTTTGGAAATATCTGTTTCCTTCATTCTGGAATTATGTTTCCTTCATTCTGGAATTATGTTTCCTTCATTCTGGAATTATGTTTCATTAATTCTGGAGAATTGCTGAAATACCTCTTTCATTAATTCTGGAGAATTGCTGAAATACCTCTTTCATTAATTCTGGAGAATTGCTGAAATACCTCTTTCATTAATTCTGGAGAATTGCTGAAATACCTCTTTCATTAATTCTGGAGAATTGCTGAAATACCTCTTTCATTAATTCTGGAGAATTGCTGAAATACCTCTTTCATTAATGCCTGAAATTACCACTTTCATTGATTTTGGAATTATCGCTTTTTCATTAATTCTGGAATTATCGCTTTTTCATTAATTCTGGAATTATCGCTTTTTCATTAATTCTGGAATTATCTCTTTCAATGTGATTTTGGAATTCTCATCGATGCTGAAATTATTTCTTTCAGGGTTATTGGTTTAAACTCTTATTTATGTGCCATTGGAAAATAACGGGGGATTGTATGTATTTTCACCGAGTCACGTGATCTTTCGACGAATGATGTTCCGGACACCGTTTTTAGCACTGCCAAGACGGTACCGATGACGTCATACTCCCTCCTTCAATTATTATAGGCTCGATATTTGTTTCTTCATAGCTCAAGCTTTGATTGTCAACAAGAGCACGCGTAGCTCTTCTCTGTGCACCCCCCCCCCAACCAAGTCTTTGTCCCTCTGTAGGTATGGTCCCAGGCAAAACCTTACGGCATACTCCAGTGTGGGACGAACAAAGGCCCCTTTCACACGAGCACTAAAGTCGCCCGCATCTTTAGTTTGAAATTCGTGCATAAAAACGATTTTTTTCGCAATTTTTGTAATTATTTTTCTCCTTCACCCCTCATTCAGAGTGCCCATAGGCAGCCTAGAGCCATTCTTTGGTGGTTTAATCTAGAGCCCCATAGAATATGGGTATAAAGATGCCTTCAGTTCGATCCTCACAAGTAGTCGTGGGAGAAAATTTCTTACTCACTCACTCAAAATATTTTGAAAAAAAATCTAAGATCTGTCTTTTCGGAAAATATGAAAGAAAATTCCAAAAACATCCAATGATGTTCCAAAAAAAAAAAATTCAGGAGATATCAAAGACTTTGCGAAGTAGAAAAAAGGGGGGAGGGTTGGAGACTTTCAAAATGTCTGTGCTCTTATAGAAATATTCACATCACAACTAGATGCTTGGTCAACCGGAGCAAGTGCGCAATTTGGCTCCCCCTAGTAATGTTGAAGATGTTTGAAAATAAAATTTGCGCCCCCCTCTGGTAGAGCCCGGGGCATGAGATCCGCCTGCTCCCCCCCCTAGTTGCGGCGCTGATTACGCTGTAAAAGTTTTGTAAAAGCTCTTTGATAAAACGTGAAAAATTCAACCAATAATATCACCGGTTGCATTTGCTTGAATGCAACCGATAAATTTATGGGTTGCTTTTTTCAAGTTTTATAAAATAACTTTCATAAACCTTTTAGAGTGAAATCCAAACCTAGATTAGTCTCACTTCTGAAAAATATAAAATTAAAATTTTTTTTTTTTTTAGTTTATAGACTGAATATCGAATTTTAAAAAGAAATACGATAAACATGTTGGGGTTAATCAGTAGCTATCCATACTTAGTATATCAGACAACCATAAGTATTCTTTATGGGCATTGTATATATTGATTATAATTTTTGTTAATTGCATTTTTAATTGGGTTGCTATATTTTTTTTGGAAATATGTGACATCCATATTTTTATGGGCATCTTTTTCTCAGTCGCCTCGTTGGGTGTTGCCTGTCGTGGCGTTGTATTTGTATAAAATATACTTGTAGGTATCGGGCGGCACCAAAACTATTCAAGTGCTTAGGGCCTTCAAACGTCTTAATCTGGCCCTGAGTGAACGCCGTCCGTGGATAACGTTGTTTAATAAAAGTATTTTTTTTAAAGTTTAAAAAAATTAAATTAAAAATTAATATTTAAAATAATTTTAAATAAAAAATATAAAATATAAATATTTAAAAATTAAAATAATTTTAAATATTTTAATATTTTTTTAAATAATTTTAAATATTTTTATATTTTTTAAATAATTTTAAATATTTTTATATTTTTTAAATAATTTTAAAAATTTAAAAAGAAATTAAAATTTTTAAATTAAATTTAAAAGTTATTAAAGTATTTAGTCAATTAAAATATCCGTAATGAATTACAGAACGGCTTATAATTTTGGTCCCGTCAGTGGCCGTTGCTGACAAGTTTTATTGTATAAAATTGTAAAGTATGGACAAAAGGCAGTTTTAAAGTTGCTATATCTCCTCCTTCTCAGAAGGAAACGGAGGGATAGACGTGTGTGGGTACATCATATTTGATGAACAGGGACCTTCATATGGTGTTTTTAAGTGTATTTATGGCAAATATATATATATAATTAAAAAAATCCCGTGCAAAATCGTCTTTAAAAAGTAGCCAAAGATGCGGACGAATTCGCTCCGCATCGTGTGAATAGCTCCGAATAACCTAATTGTCAAAATTTGTATGTGCGGAGCCCGCACTTAGGTTTTGACACATGGTCCGGACCCGCATGAACACTTCGAAGTTGCGGGGGAATTTCGCCTCGTCTGAAAGGCTCAGTATATTCCAATTGTTAAAACCTCTTCCGGACCGGCGACCGCACCCGCTCCGTGTGAAAGCCCCCCCCCCCTTCACAAAATTCACCCTTTGGAATTTTCTTTTATATTTTTCCGAAAAGACAGATTTTTTTCAAAATATTTTGAAAATATTTTAAGATATTTTCTCCCATCGACTACTTGTGAAGATCAGAATGAAGGCATCTTTATACCCATATTCTATGGGGTTCTAGATTAAACCACCAAAGAATGGCTCTAGGCTGCCTATGGGCACTCTGAATAAGGGATGAAGGAGAAAAATAATTACAAAAACTGCGAAAAAAGAGTTTTTATGCACGAATTTCAAACTAAAGATGCCTTTAGTGCTCGTGTGAAAGGGCATGCGGACCCGCGTCCGCATCCGCTCCGTGTGAAAGTGGCCTAAGCCTCGGGAAAGCGGAAGAATGACTAAATGCATCGGATCATTCAAGTGATCTGTAAATATGTATGCGTTGGTCACTCAACTAATCTGGGAATGTGCCGCCGCCACTTGTAAGTATGCCGCGGGTCATTTCACGTCAAGTAATGTGAAACTCACGCGCGAGTCACTTAAGTGATCTGGAAATGCGCCACTTGGTTCACCTTTACAAAATTAGGTTCGAGGTCGTGGGCCACAACAAATTGCTCTGAGGGCCATATTTGGCTCGTGGGCCATGGGTCGAGCATATATGTGACCGGGATTACATTATACATTTTCAAAACTGGTACAGGGTAATTTTTGAACGTCATTTTTTAAACTGGAATCGTATCTCTACGACGAACGGTTGATGAGATAAAGGCCACACTAGCACTTACAGAACACCCTGTATACGCGGTTTTGTGTGTTATATGTTACCAATATTCTTATTCAGAACTGCCCTTGAAGAGTGTGCGAAAAATGTGGCGCGCACATGTAGTAGTATAAATTAAAATACAGGGTAGTCAAAATATAACTTTGCCAATATACTAGCCCCTAGTGCAGTGGTTCTCAAACTTTTGTCACCCGCGACTCCCTTGTCTTATTCATAGTTCATCTACGGCTCCCCACAATATCTGGTGGATATTTTACTCATATAAAAGAACTACTTCAAAGCATAAATAGGCACATAAATCAATATCTCCAGCTCACCGCGATGTCCCTAGGAGCCGCGGCGCACACTTTGAGAAACACTATCTTAGCGGCTTCAAAAATCAACTAATATGCGAATGAAATTCGAGATATAGGTGGTTCGAGTATAGGCTCGAGAATGAGTAGAGAAACAAAACCCTAGCTCTCGCAGTTACGGTAACAAAATTCCAAAAAATTCAAACGCGCAGCCTCACTTTTATGCATTGTTAAGTGATCGGCGCAGTAAAAAACCATAAATGGCGTTGGAACAGTACCTGTAGCACCATAAACGCCGGTACTAGACGGATACAAAGAAGCATTTGGCAACAACCATTGCAGATCACACTGCCGCCCGAAGTTCCCTCTGGGGTTAGTGTACCAACCCCTTGGCGAGTTCTTTCTTTGCGTCCCGTGCCAACACCTTCTAGAGCAAGCTTCGAAAGCAAGCTGCTTAGAAGGTATTGCCTGTGCCGGCATTTATGATGTTACAGGTACCGTTCCAACGCCATTTACGGTTTTTCACTCTGATCTCTTAGCAATGTATAAGTGATTATTGCTATTTGAATTTTTCAAAATTTTGTTTCTGCGATTGTAACCGTGAGAGCTGGGTTTTGTTTTTCTCGTCATTCTCGAGCGCATGCTTTGCAACACCTATATAGTCGACGCTCATTTTCACGAACCCGCCTTCAGGTATAGCCGCCAAATCAAACAGTAATAAACTATATCAAAATGCCTCCCATGATCAGGGCCAGTACCCAAACCACGAAAGGCGCCAAGTCCGATATTTCCGTAGAGCAGTTAATGCGAAATATTGCTGTTTTGGTGAAACAGTTTAACCAAGAAAGCGCGATCTCGTAAAGTCACTGTGAGCAGCAAACACATTGAGAAACAAGATCTCCGCGAATGTTTCTAGGTTTTACAACAGATGCTGCGTGACATCACATAAATTTACATGTTTACTACAGGTATTCAAAGTGAAACGTCCTCTGGTGATGACATGTGCAACTAATTCCCCTCCCCCCTTAAAACAAATTCCCATCACTTCTGAAGTCCTCTACAAAATTTCACACTTTTCTTATGACTGTTTCGCCTGTAGACTGCTTTAAAATATGGTCTTTTAATTATGGACGCCCCGTATAAGAGCAATAAGTATATGATGCCTAACTTTCACAGATGAAATTCCTAAAGACCCCTACACACGCTTAGTTATACGTGTACAGTTATACTTGTACAGGCATAACTGAACGGTTCGGTACATCCACACTACTCAGTTATACCTGTGCAGGTGAAGTCTCTCGAACCGCTTCTAGGTGATCTGTGGGGATATATTTTCCTTCTTCAATCTCTTCGCGTCTGTCAATCAGTTCGGATTTTTTAAGCGAGTGCTCTAAAGTTCAAAATTTTCTGACATGATTTCCACAAATGGTGCTAGGCGGGGGCAACCGGGGCCTCTAACCGAATGGGCTAATCACTAAAAAATAAAAAGGAAAAAAATTATACAAAATAAGTGTTTAAGAGGGAGGGGGGGGGGGCAAGAAAATATCTGCCGCGGGATCCCGAGAAGGTTATGGCCCTGGTGTTGTCGGATTGGTTACGGCCATTGGCGTACGCAAAGGGGGAGTTTTGGGGTTCTAACTCCCCCCCCCCTTCCTTGAGCCAAGATTAGTGTTATTTTCCAGGGAAAAAAGTAAACCCTCCTCAGAAGGAAAAAATCTGAAACCCCAGAAAATTCTGCGTACGCCTATGGTTATACGGCGGTAAAAGTTATTACTTCCCAAAAAAAAAGGCGGGTAATGTGGTGCAAAGGTTGGTTAAGGAAAAGGCAACAATTTTTTCGCTCGTTAAATTATTACAGGAATTGAACTTCGCACCGAAAAATTGATATAATTTTCTCAGAATGGATGAAGATACCTATTCAAGGCTGCCTCGACTGCTCTTCTACTCGTCTTTTTTTTTATGTGTATTGTTGAAAGTACATTCCAGATTCCAAGAATAATCCGGATAAGTAACTTCTTTTAAAATAAAAAAAGCTTTATAAATACGTATATTCGTATCCGTGATTATGAGGAGAAAGAAAAGATCAGATATGTGCGTACCCCTGTAGTTAATAAACTATTTCTGAATTCTTCGCACACATTGTAAGTAACACACTCCCCAGTACTAAGTAGCTCCGATAATATACTAACTACTACTAAAACTCCGCAGTTAAAATAGATACTGGATTTTTTTTTATTCATTTACTTCATGCCTATACAACACGTATTGAAAAAATAAATTTTCTCATCAGTTGATCTGAGAGTATTTTTTTGTTGCAGCGGAGAATCTCTTTACTTATTATTGTCTCAGAACATTTTGCTTCGTATTTTAGTTCGCTGGTTCGAAGTCTTTTTTTTTTGTTTGGCCCAGAAATTATAATTAATAAATTAAATCAGGGATTCTTAACCCCTTTTGTGTTTCATGGACCCTTTGCTCCAATGAAATAAAGGTGACGGTATAACATCGTTAATAATATAAAAAGACCACCAATAATATTCAGTATATAGGCTATGCAAAAACATGAGTTAATCAGGGCCGAAACTAGTTGGGGGGGGGGGTTGGCAACTGCCCGGGTGGCAAAATTGAGAGGGCGGCAATTTTAGGTGGGAACAAAGAACACCGCTATAAAATTATCGAACTTTAAAGTTTGAAAGGGAGAAAAAAATTATAGTTACGGCCCTAGAGCTAATTGTTTTTCATATCCTAGGTCACGGACCGCCCTGGTTTAGAAACACTTTTACAAATAATCAATAAAAAATTGTCATAGTACATTATTTGAATATAGAGTTCATATGTGTTTCGGTGTTTATAATTTCGGGAAAATTTATTGAAAATAGACTGATTTCAGAAGAAAAAAGAATGTGGATTTGAACAATGGTCGAAGTATTTCTGAAATTTCATTTCGATTTCTTTATTCGATATGAATTGGAAAAAAAATGAATATTGTGAAAATTACGCCATTAGAAAAATTTCTTCTAATTTAAAGGCAATCCGCCTCCAAAAAAAATTATTCAATTAGCATTCAGCTTCGTTATCAGTAATAAAGAAGAGGGAAGAAAGAAGGACAGAATAACGAAGAGGAAAAACAACTGCGCAGTTATACCTGATGGCTCCTACACACGCTCAGTTATACCTGCGCAGGCATAATTGTAGTTAACCGAATCGAAAAACCATTCCCTTCAGGTCGAATGTGCAGGTCAACTGACGGCCCCTACACACGCTCAGTTATGCTTGCACAGTTGGCCTGTACGGGCATAACTGCGCAGGTATAACTGAGCGTGTGTAGGGACCTTAATCAAAATTAGTGCGGTAATTCTATTTTTATCCCGCCGGGATAAAAATTTGTAGCCCAGGACGACAAATCTTAGGAAGGAGTGGTCAATAAAATTAGAGTAAAATGGGAGAAAGGTGGCAAGATTTTTTATAACGGCACAGAGAATTTTTATAATGGCTCTTATCCGTGGCCCGGTTGAATACTTTTTGAGTGTGGATGGCCCGGACATAAACACGACTAATGGGAAATAAATGGCGATCGTCATTTTTGTCATACTTAACCACCACATCCTTTTGTATAGGCCTCGCTCAAGCAATATTGAATAAATAAATAATAACAGGTTTTTTGGTTACAAGTAATGTCTCGGAAATCGTTTGAAAAAAGCAGAAGAGAGAACAGCGATTGACTATAACTATAGTGATAATTAGAGCCCGGAAGTTTAGGCACTAAAAATGGTCAAAATAGGCAGGCGAAAAAGGCGCTAAAAAGGCATTTATGGAAAAAATAAAACTATGGTATTAATAAAAGGTCTAAAAGCTAGCTGAAAAATTTGTTGCATTTAATCCCTCTACTGCTTTAATTATGGTTTATAATATGGCATTAACTGCCTTAATGCAGTTTATGCCATAACTGCCTTATAATGCAAGTTAAACTAATTTCAAGCTTAAAATGTCAGTAGACCCCTCATTATTAGGTCAATTCCAGGACCACAATTACCAGGCGCGGAGCCCGTAGAGAAATTGACATGCGGGACTCCTTCAAGTAGCGAATAATTCTCGTTTATTTGCTGTATTATTTGGAATGATCATTATCATTTCTATAGTTGAAAAATAGCTATCTTGTTCTAAGTAGAAAAAAAATTAGTTTTTTTTAATATTACCACGTATGCGGGACTCCTTCAAGCGCGGGGCCGTGTGTGGCCGCATCTGTCGCACACCCCTGAGGGCGACTGGTAAATTTAATCGAATACTAAATATATGTATGTAAAATAAATAGCCTCGGTTGTTTGCAGTGCATTAATGGTAATATCAGCAGAACAACATGGGACCCAGAGCCCTGTCTGCGTCTACCTCGCCTTGTGTGAACCATGACGTCAATTGATGACCTCTTGGGACAGTCATCGGTGAGCTATACATATACAATGCAGTCCAATACCTGAGCGAGACATGTTTATGTGAAGCATGTGGAGAAACAAAAATTTCTAATTTCCCTATGCTTGTCTAACATGGGTTGCGTTTATCTGAAACAAAATCATTCACGTCTTTAGGCCGGTTTACACTAAAATTGTTTTTGCAAAAGTTTTCGTCGGTTTGTCATTTCGTCAGTCTTGTGCTGTTGCTGGTAGTAGTTATGGATGAAGAATTTTTTTTACCATTTGCTATAGGGGAGAAATTTATCATTTGCAACCTCTGTATGGCTTCGGTTTTAAAAAACATGAAGCTTATGTGGATGCAGGGGCGTCGGAAGTGTTTCTAAACTGTGGGTGCACTCGTCTTTAGTTCTATATCGGAAATTTTAATTTCTGAATCAATTCTGGGAGTGCTCGGATCCATGCCACAAATTACTGTGGATTCTTGAGCACCCACAGCAGCTCCGGCTACGACGCCACTGTGTGGATGATTGTATTGGATGAAATAATTTGCGGAAGAAGCTAATTTTTGAATGCCAGTTTATGAAGAAGTTGAGGAATATTACGCCCACAGTGAAAGTTTAGCGACTAAATTGTCCATGTTTCATCATATTACTTATTGCGGCTCAAATGTCACGGTGAAATCACAGACTCGGGTTTTATCAAGGTGAGTTGGTGAAAGTCCATAAAACGCTTGTAAAAGTTTTCATTTCGGATTTTTACCAAGTCAAAGTCCGTTTTAAATGAATCAATTAATCACCATGAAACTTATTAGTTTCTGATGCTTATTAGTTTATGAATAATAATTTTATAATTATAAACAAATAAGGAATTAACATCTTGACGCTATTTAAGTATTTGATGCTCATAATTAATTTACTCCAACCAGTTAAATTAATTCATTTATAAAACGGGCTTTAACATCATTAACTTAATAATTCCCCACCCTTCTTGATTAATTAATAATTGCTCAATAGTTATAATTACTAATGTGAATGACACTTATTAATGAATTAATAGTAATAAGTATTTAAGAGAGTAAAACTTATTTCGTTATGATGGCTCGCTGACGCACGGGGGTGCTTCGCCCACTGATCTGCCTCTCCACGCATTGCATCATTATCCCGCACCCCTCTGGAGATGTCGGAACACTAACTAATGGCCTTGAGTACAAGTGAACCTAAACCTGGATACGTGGCAGCATTTAGGAAAACTAATAAGTTAATTATCGTTTTTTTATTCTGCAAAACGGGTTTTTACTGTTGAGAATAAATAAAATAAATAAAAAATTAATTAATATTAATTCCTAATTAATTTAATTTTAAACTGTTCGATTACTATATTAAGTAATTAATAAGCGTCAAGAACTAATAAGTTAACGATGGTTTATTTACTGAATAAAAACGGGCTTTGACTTGGTAATGAGTCCCAAATAGAAACGTTTGCATCATTTTTCGGATTTTAACCATCTCACCTTGTCTCCGAGCTTTGAACCGTGGCATATACATCGGAGTAGATGTAGCAACTGAACATTATATTGGCCCTCTAATAGAAAGAGGTTAGCCACCCATGATATAATAGATTAATTTAATCTCCTCTACCTCAGATGATAATCAGATAAATATATCATTAATGTGAACCATCAAATCCAGTGATGTGATGCGGCGTGGCTTCTAGGGGCGTCCCGGCGAGATGAAGATATTCATTTTTGTGCCTCTTTTTGCTTTGAATTGGTACTTTTATAATTGAAAACACCACTTAACTACAGGGCCGTCTTAAGAGCATCATGGGCCCCGGGCCAAATGATTTTTCCGAGGCCCTACTAGGCAAATTTTCGAAAATCTCAACCAGATCCTATTTTTGTGAGGCCCCCTTTACTCTTGAGGCCCCGGGCCGTGCCCAGGTGGGCCCATGCCTTACGACGGCATTGCTCAATTATTCTGGGAAGCAGCAGTAAAATCATGAACTGGGCAAGTGAGCTGCGGGTGACATAAAACTCATTTTCCTATATGGCCTTATTGTGCATTTATGGGCCCGGGACAGACTTCTATTTGGAGTAAGCAGAGATCTGCCCAGACTTTTTTGCAGGGTCCGGTTTTTGTGAAAATTTTCTTTATTTTTGTGAAATGTGTCATTAATTTTGTGAGAAATGAGTAATTTTGTAGGAAGCGACATAATCTAGTTAATCTATCGCAAAAGAAATGAAATTTCAAAAATTTATGGATTCATTATTTTTTTATTTCGTGAAGGGTTCGTTTTTCTGATCCGGAATTTTGTGAAGGGTCCGGAAAACGGACCCAAATTTTGGATGAACAGACCCCTGCTTAGTATAAATTTTCGTGGGCCCCATTTGGCTCGGAGCCCTGGAACAGTGCCCCAGCCTAGTTACGTTCCCGATTTTCTATCACATTTATTGTTGAAAACACAAGTTTTTTTTTTTAATCCAAGGAAAATACACACCGGACGAGAATTTTTTTTTCTCCCCAGAGAGAGGCAAGTGAAAGAACAGATTTCTGAAGAGCTAATGCGTCACAGTGCAGGATGGAAGTGCATCAGCGTAACTCTATTATCAAACATTGGTGATGAAGCAATGTTGGATAAAAGATTTTACACCTCACGTAATGTATTGGCTCACTTTCAACCATCTCAGATGATAATGAAATAAATGTATCATCAACAAATTAAGTGATGTCATGCATGAACAGCCGAGCCCGGATATAACCAAGTCGCACGGGAACGTGAAAACATTCCACATATCCGATATTCGTGAAAACCGATACACCATAAATATTCGAGTTTAATGAGAAAAACTATTCGACCTATTCGCGATGGGTCTGTACGAGAAACAGGTGGTCCTTGTACAGACTTGAAAATTTAAGAAATTAAAATTATTTATGTATGTCACAAACCTTAAAGATATATATTCACGTAGGGGGTTTTAATTAATACCCGTGTACTGCAAATCAGTGTTTCTCAAAGTGTGAGTCGCAGAGCTTCTAGGATAGTCACAAACCTTTACCAGAGGCGAGCTGTCGATATTGATTTGTTCAGTGCTTTGAAGTGCTACTCGAAGTATTCTGGGAAGCCGTGGGTGAACGTTGAGACACAAGGGTGAAATGCAAGGCAAAATTTTAAAAATCACGGATGTAAGTGGTCAGTCGAATTGTTACCGATATTTCAATAGTTCTGACGTTTACAAAGACTTTCTTTCAAACCGAGCACGACTCCGGTCTACTACTTCAAACACCAACTCTGGCCATATCGCTATATTGCAATTTACTGCCATTAGTGAGATGGGTTGGAAGTGAAGGTGCTGTCTATCGGTGACGACTCCGGTCTATCGCCATGGGGAAGTTTACTACCGAATGAGTTGTGCCGGGAATGCGAGTGTGTGCCGGAATGCAGTCTCAGTGCGTATAAGGTGTTGTGCCTGATATTGCAGTGCTGACATCAATATTTTAAATTGGGAATGGAGCGTAATGAGACTGAATATTTGAACCGTTATAGGTCTGTAGCTCTCAGTGGCGAGACTTTTAACGTGAGCTCGACTCACATTCACGTCTCGAAGTTGAAAACCAACTTCAACCGATGACCACTGTGGTGCATGGTTTATTTTGTGATCTTGCCGAGAATGCACAAGCAGAAGAAACGTGAAAATATAACTTTAATATCGGAACAACTACATGTTAGTGAACGAACAGTGAACGGTGAGTAGATAAGAGCGAGATCACAATTTATACAATATGCTGGCGCTAGTGTCTAATAAGGTAACAGCTACGTCACAAGTTCAGTTCGGATCAGATCACCACATTCCTTCCCCTTGCTGAGACATTATGCAAAGTCGTCGATGCCATACCTCTTCGGCTTGGACACCATTCTCTTTGCTCTAGAAGAAGCAATTGATGGTTGAACTGGAGATGACCGAATAGGAACCTGGGAGGACTCGTCGACTTGCAACGGTTCAGAGACAGGAACCACAGGAGTCTGCTGTTCGTCTGGAACTCTAGCTTCTTTTGCAGGTTCAGAAACCATTCGATCTTCACCCGGTGACTTCACTACACGATTTCTCATCTGATCTGCGTGACGTTTCACGATATCTCCAGATGGTTTCATCGCTTGATACGAAACTGGACCTGTCGGTTTGACGATGGTAGCTGGGACCCAACACTGTCCTTGCGCGTAATTTTTCACATATACCGTATCTTCCACAGAAAATCGACGCACTTTTCGATTATCAGACTCAAATTTGAGGTTTAGATTTTCTCGTTGATTTCTCACGAAATCGGGATGCAAACGGTCTAAGCAGGTGCGCAATCTCCTTCCCATTAACAGTTCTGCCGGACTCAATCCTGTAGAACTGCACGGCATAATATGTTGATGTAATAGAAACTGGGAGAGTCGCTTTTGCCATGAGCCGGATACGATGTGTTTTAATGCATCTTTGGTAATTTGAACGAAACGTTCAGCTTGCCCATTTCCCGCAGCTCTGTGAGGTGCAACTAGTACAACGCGAATGGAGTTGGATTCGAGAAATTTTCGATACTCGAGAGATGAAAATGGTGGGTCCGTTATCCGACACTATAGAATCCGGGATACCATGAGGTTCAAACCAGAACCATGAAAGCCCAAATTTACATGTACGTTTGTTTAGGGGTGCCATGAGCGCAGAATTTGTGTTTATGGATGACAACGCCCGTCCTCACATCATCGTCAAACACCGTAAACGAATGCCTTGAATCTGAGGATATAACCCGTATGGAATGGCCAGCATTCTCACCTGACTTGAATCCGATAGAGCATGTGTGGGACATGCTTGGCCGACGAGTTGCAGCCCGTCAACCACCTCCTACATGTGTACCGGAACTTCGGAGAGCATTGCTTGCTGAGTGGAATGATCTTCCCCAAGATCAGATCGATAATTTGATACTCAGCATGCCTAGGCGTTGTACGGACTGTATTTCATCGCATGAGAGACATACAATGTATTAACCATCATACCAACCATGTAATAGTAAGTTTTTGTAAAGGCGATATTTTTTACAATTGCTCCAGGGAGCAAAAATCGTAGTTTTTATAAATGGTATCATACATACACCATCGTTTTTGTTCTTTATCTTTTGTTTAATAAATGGGCTTTATGAATAAGTAACGTTTGTTTTGTTTCTGAACCTTTATTTGCCGGAGCTGGCATTATCCTTAATTTATGGACATGAGTGTATATATACCAACATTTCATATTCATTCCAGTCCAACATATAACCCAATTTCATATTCATTCCAGTCCAACATATAACCCAATTTCATATTCATTCCAGTCCAACATATAACCCAATTTCATATTCATTCCAGTCCAACATATAACCCAATTTCATATTCATTCCAGTCCAACATATAACCCAATTTCATATTTTCCTACCTCTATTGCTCACACAATCATCATTTGAACACCCCCCTCCACCTTGTCATTAAAAGTCAGCAAATGCGACCACCCCCCTCGCACCACGATTGGTGACGTATTACTTGAAGATGACCCCTTATATCCCATAGATATAAATATGCCCATTCGTTATAACGATATTTTCAACATTATTTTATTATTGTATTGCAGGTTCACTAGGACGGAATTGAATTCATTATAACCGATAAGCATCCAAACGCGTTCGTTTCTGTTTTATTCATAATATTCAGCTAGAGGACACCAGTATCGATTGGTGAGGGACAATGCAAGGTTATGGTGTCGCAGGGAATTTTTCTCCAATAGGGTTGTTAATAAATGGAATAGCTTACCCCCGGAGGTAGTAAATTGTAACACAATTGACACGTTTAAAAAGAAATACGATAAACATGTTGGGGTAAATCGAGAAGCTATCCATTCTTAGAATAAGACAACCATAAGTAATCTTTATGGGCATCGTATAATATTTTATCATGTGTATATATTGTTTGTAATTTGTGTTAATTGCATTTTTAATTGGGTTGCTGTATTTTTGAAACATATGACAACCATATTTTTATGGGCATCTTTTTATCAGCCACCTCGTTGGGCATTTTGCCTGTTGTGGCGTTGTATTTGTATTTGTATTTGTATTAGAGAAATTTAAATCTCTGATATTCACATAGGGAATTAAGGTCTTTGTAGCTCCCACTGACTTAAGTATGTGATAGAAGTAAAAAAAAATATTTTTTCTTTATTTAAAATCATTTTTATACCATTCAAATCGTATGAACCAATTCAGTTCGTCGAGACGAAAACTTGGATATCCAATTGATATCTACCACTCATTTTTTAATTACGTTATCAAATCGCAAAATACATAGTATATAAACTTGAGCAATTGAAACTGCAGCATAGAAAGCATAAACATTAATCTTTTTTTAAATATTGGATGAGCAGGCTGACTTTGGTAAAAGAAACTTTGATAAAGAGCGTTTTTTATCAAAGTTGCCCATTACACTATCAAATTTTTTTGTCAAACTTATTTTATAAATTATCTTTGACAAAGAACTTTTCTAGTGTAATGGCGCTGCTGTTGAGTCGCAGATTTTCGTGTCCCGCACGCACGATTCTTCGTATTCGGTAGGGGTTTTTTAAAAATTAAACCGTCATTTTGACAGAGTTCGCACTCTTATGAAAAATATAATATCAACGTTATTTACATAACTACGGTATTATCAATAATTTCTTTAATTCCTGAATTATTTTACTTCTTTCTGAATTTTTATTAAATATTATTTGTTCTTTCCAAGGTTTCGACTTTTAATTAGCTTTAAATTTTCATTCATTATAGAGTTATTTTTAATTCCGGAATTCATTAATTTCAGAATTCATTATGGGATTCATTAATTTCAGAATTCATTATGGGATTCATTAATTTCAGAATTCATTATGGGATTCATTAATTTCAGAATTCATTATGGGATTCATTAATTTCAGAATTCATTATGGGATTCATTAATTTCAGAATTCATTATGGGATTCATTAATTTCAGAATTCATTATGAGATTCATTAATTTCAGAATTCATTATGAGATTCATTATGGGCTTCGTTAATTTCGAAATTCAGTATGGGATTCACTAATTTCGGGATTTTCATTGAAGAGGAATAATTTTTCATTAAATCTGAAATTTAATTATTAATTTCATTAGTTCTGATCATTTTTGTCGCACCACGGTCATTTTCTGCACACGAGGGCTAATTAGACCGGGACCTACAATTTATTGCCGATTTCGAACGGCAGGCTTGTTTTTAATACTCATCGGGAGGTTGGTGCGCTAACCCCTCGATGGGAGACTCCCTGCGGTAGCAATTTTTTTGCTGCGGTCAAGTCGCCATTTCTTGTTGTACTCCTGTGTCAGGAAAGTTTTCTGACAAGGACGAACCGGGTATCGAACTCGCGACACCTCTAAACACATTAGTTCTGTTTTCCATTACATATGAATTTCCAGCAGTTTTAGAATTTATTCATTTTAAATTGTATGGTTTAACTAACGATAATTTGAAGCTGTTTTGTAACTTTTTTCAATCTGAGTCGGGCATAGTATTATGGAATATGCTTTTTCTATCGTTTTGCCATTCAGAGGAAAGAAATTCACACCTCACTCAGGGCCTAAATGGGGGGGGGGGGGGGACTGGACAACCCTCCAAAATGTGAGAAACTGATATACTGTGTATGGGATAACATAATTAAGTCTATTGTACCATCACTTTGGTCCCTCTATGAAAGAAATTTCTGGCCGTACACCACGGTTTTGCCAGTACTAATTCAACGACTTTCATTTTGCATGCAAAGAATGAGATTTCTTTTGATGTACACGATATCCCAAAAATTTGTAAAAATTTCAGAAATTCGTTCAGTTTGGTTGAAATAGCGTGTTGTATGTGCTCAAACAATTTTTTTTGGGGTCAACTACTTTTATTAGCATTCAGGCAAATGTTCACAAGAGGTTACACTTTGCGAATGAGTAAGAACACTTTTTTTTTTTTTTTTTTTTTCAAACCGAGCACAACTCAGGTCTATTGCCATAGGCAATTTACTACCTAGTGAGTTGTGCCGGAAGTGTAAGTGCGTGTACCTAACAGTCTGAGTGCATATCTAGTGTTGTGTATGATTTTTCAGTGCTGCCATCTATATCTCAGAAGTGAAGTGAGTGATGTGTAGTGACTGAATATTTGTACTGTTTGTAGGACTGTTGCTCTATGTGGCGAGACTTTTTAACGGGGAGATCGGCTCGCATTTGCGCCTTGAAGTTGGGAACCACAGAAAACCAACTTCAGCCGACCACCACTGTGGTGACGGTGGGGCTCGAACCCGGGTTCCCGCGATGCGAGTCCGTCATTATGACCACTCGACCACCACAGCGGCGAGTAAGAACACTTAACTGATAAATGTACATGTCCAGATGACTACATTTTGTGGTGAACGTGGCTTCTTGCATCTCGAATAAAGTATACAAGCTCATGGCCCTCACATCATGCAGTAGGATCCTTCTATAGTGAATTTACAGTGTGAGAAAAGAACCAAAAAAATTGCAAGAATCATCCCAGACCCACAGAATGGAGCCCTGTCAGCCTCTCTTGTGGGGTAATAATATGCTATATACACACAACATAAATACGCTAAGGGCACGCCATGCTATACACACAGAACACACATTCCAGCATGTAAAGATTCATTAGAAATTTTGCAAACGAATGTATGAGAGGTACATGTATGGTTAAGTAGTAGCAGTGGTATAGTTACATTTAGGACGTAACTCTGGACCAAAAATCAACTAATGAAAGTTCTGATGAGCGTGGAGAGTAACAGCTGTAAAAACAGTATTTTTGACTGTACAGTTAAGTAAAGAACCGCGAACCTGAAGCTATCTGGACCTGAACTTTTCTATCCTGTTTAGATGTCAACCATAAAAGATGTCAAACAATGGATAAAAATAAATATTTTTGGAACTCGAGGCAGGACTGCAGACAGGCCAAGCTGGCCTTGGAAACCCAACCAAATATTGCCAAAACACTTATTTTTTACTGCATAAGCGGAGATAGATGTGAAAGTCTGGGGGGGGGGGGGACATGGCACGATGATGTCAATTCATATATACGCATATGCATTAGATCAGTAAGCTCCACCTTTGACAATGCCCCCTCCTGTATCTCCGCCCATGTCTTACTGGATAGAAAACAGATTTGACAGGTTATACAGATCATCACTAGTCATGCTAACCTAGCAAAACACCTACACAACTGTGGCTATGTAGATTCACCTATTTGTCCTGTGTGTGGAGAAGACGACGAAACTCCTCTTCACTATATGGGACGATGCCCAACCTTCTTTATCCTGAGAAGGAACTATTTTAGTGATCATCAGGTGACACCAAGTGAAGTAGTAAATGCAGCCAGAGAGCATTTACAACTTGATAAATTTTCTTAATTATACTAAACACTTGAGCTCATGGTGAGTATCAATTCTCTACTCTAACTTGAACTCTCTTATGTGTTATTTTCCAATAAATCCATGTCGAGTTCTTGGCCATATCCTTGGGAGACCTCCTCTGCTCCTTTTCTCAAAAAGGGTGCTGCAGACAGGTGCAACCTCCTCATTTATTTAGATATGGCCTTTATATCGGTTGCAGTTATACTATAATATCCCACATACAGGGGTTCAGCAAAATGGGTACAGTTACCATACCTTCCTCCATTCCCAATGCTGTTGCAAAACCTCTGGGACATCTCCACAGTATCCTACTTCTTCTCATCTACATGATCCACAATCCATGTTATACTACTTGGTGTCAGAGAAATTGACAAAATTGCCTAAGCTCTTCCAACGAGGGACACTAGAATAATAATGATGAGTGAAGAACCATAGGCAGGATTTTCTCAAGGGAAGAGGGTTTCCAGTGTAAAAAACCCAGTGTGGTGTTTTCTTCACCTGGATTAAAAGACTAAATTCACTATGAAAGCACTCGCATCAATTCTGATACCCAAATACATGACAAGCTTCAGTTAATAGTAATGAGAAGACGGTTCCGGGATAGGAGGTGTGGTCCACTGCAATTGAAATATCTAGACGTTTTGTCCACATTTAAGAAGGAAGGGGGAGAAGGCATCTTCAATATTGGATGAGCGCAATTGTCCAGAGACAACCTAGAGTCGCATTGTTGTTTATAGGAAGGCCTCGATTTGGGTTTTATTGAGCTGATATCAGGCTGTTGACCAATCATAACAATGGTATTGGTTTGACCAATCAGTAGGTCAAGGGAGAAACCAATCTGAGATCCAACCGAGCAGACCAATCTGCAGTTATGTAAGCAGAAAAAATCAGCAGTTGATATGTTTAATAAACATTTGCATGAATGTAAATAAGATAGTTTACTATGGAATGCTGCAATTTGAATACATGAAGCCTTATCTATTGACAAGATTTCAAGTCAGATTTTGTCTACCACAAGAATTCTTTTTACCTGATGATATTTTTTAAAAACTGTATTCAAATATACCACATAT
Source organism: Pholcus phalangioides (assembly GCF_987345545.1). Lineage (NCBI taxonomy): Eukaryota > Metazoa > Arthropoda > Arachnida > Araneae > Pholcidae > Pholcus > Pholcus phalangioides. The sequence continues at coordinate 10,358,775 of NW_028301619.1, read as the reverse complement.
TTTTACAAATTTATGGGTCACCCCTGTATTTTCAACATGATTGAGAAACAATATCAAAATTCTTCATGTGAAATAAAATAAACTCTTGTGAATGACACAGACAAAACTTTATTGTCTGGGATAAATACTCTTTGGTCCTTTCAGACTACACATGCAACTTAAATAGTCTTTCAAATATTTCTACAAAACTCGTAAAATGCTATAAATAAATAAAGCTATAAGTCTAAAAAAACCACAGTAAACCTTTAAGACAAGCTCCAATACTATCAACACAAGAAACCCCGTTATTGTTTTGGCAGGGAAAATGACTTGATTTTTGTCCTAGTACATGTAAAAAGTATTCATAAACGGGAAAAAAATATCTACATAACATAAAAACAAAGATCAAGAGAAAACATTTCAGTGTGACATTTGACAGTCGAAACATTTCAAATGATTTGGTTTAAGAAACTATCTCACACAGCATCATAATACATTTCAAAAACACATTAACCTCTGCAGGTGAGCAAAAAAAAAAAAAAAAAATGAGTACCTTAATGGTGCAACCGGAACGAAAAAAATATGCACCACACAACATGTATATCTATGTAAACAAATATTGCATACAATACCTATCAGCATTAGCAAATAGATAATTAAAAAATCTTAATTTTTAAACATATGAGCAATTAAACAAATGCCAATGTATTTCAAATACATTTTGTGTCATGTAATTTGTTTCACTTTACACATAAAAGTACTGAAATCATCAGCTGATAAAGAAAAGAACTTTTTAAAGCAAATTACACTAAAAAAAAAGAAAAAATATTCAAAAATTACTAAAAAACAAAATCTAAAATAACCTGGATGTATAGAGAAAATGGTTATGATAATTCTCAAAATAATGTCGAAAAATATACTCATTCAATCCTCAATATATGGTTTATCTTAATGATTAGAAATAAATTTAATGAAAAACATTGACTCCAAAACCTCACAAATATGAAAATTGGCTAACAACAATGATCATTTTCTTGGTCACCCAAATAATAAATAACCCAAATTAATACACCTAAATAATGACAAATGATCTGCTACACTTTTAAACTTTGTAGAAATGTTGTATGAAATTCCGAAAAGCAAATTAAAATCTGAAATGATTAATAATGAAATTCACAAATTGTTTAATGATAACTGTTGGATGCATATTTGTTACATATTCAATTTGAATTAAAGTGAATCAAAATCAATAAAATAGCACAAAAACATTATCAAAACCACCAGAACTCATTAAGCCAAGATTTTGTGCTTCATTTGTACTAGATTAAAAAAAAGTTTTAGCACTGTGCAGAACCCTATTCCCTGATTATATTAAACTTCATAAACATTTTTTATTAACTTCACATTAATAACATGAATGTATTCATATACATTTCATAATACCCACACACTGAATATAATTTTTTTAAACAACCAAGAACATGATTAAGAGGAGAACTCATTTGTTTTTGATGACACTCATTAGTAATCACGTAAAAAGAACATTTTCAGAGGAAAAATTTCAATAATGATCTCCATTTACCATGTACTTGCGTTTTAATCACAGATTGAAATAATCTATTACCTTGCTTTATCTTTTCCAGAAGAACTATGACACAGCAACACTTGGAAGCAACAGATAAAACTATATTTTTTTAAAAATAGTTTCTAGTTTTTATTATTGTTTCTGCAGTGCTTTTGGCTGTTCTCATGTTTTTTGGGAATGAGGATTACTAATTTTCATGGTCACTGTATTCGAAATATAAAAAAATATACATATTTATTTAGTGTAAATATTTCTCTGATTTGATCATTTAAATTATTGAAATGTAGCATTGAAAATATAGCCTCAATTTTTTCCTTAAAATCAATCACACACCATCAAATAAGTCAAACACACCAGACAGCAAATTGATTTAAAAAAAATGTGTTACTCTTTGTTAATGTATACAATGAAACAGGTTCTCAAGTGTAATGCAAAAACCTATGAATAATGCAAACTAAACCTCATAGGAAACAAACTTTATAATGAATCGTGTGAAGCTGAAATAAAAGCTCAGAAGAATTTATGTATGAGCTAAAGTAGTATATTATTTCCAATCACTACTTTTCATTTAAATACAAAGAAAAAATTTATTTCTTTAAATTTTTAATACATATACATTGCCTGGTAAAAAAAAAGGAGTCATAAAATATTTTATTTCACTTACTGTGCAAGCCTCAGTACGAACTCTCTTGAGTGTTTCAGCATATTTAATGATCATATTAATCCAACAATGGAGCATTTTTTCTCTGAAGATGGTGTGTTCCAGAATGCGACATACAAATACTTTGTCTCAAACTGTGGAAAATTGGTTGAAAGAGAACAAGTTACCACTTGTATTGTTATCTCCCAACAGGACCGCAACTAGGGAGGAGCAGGCTGGTCTCATACCCCAGGCGCTGGACCAGAGGGGGAGCAAATTTCATTCTCAAACTTTACTTTCAACATTACAAGGAGACGCCAAAATGTGCACTTGCCCCAGGTGACCAAGCATCTAATTGCAGCCCTGTCTCCCAAGATCATTACTTTAATCGAGAACCTATGAAACTTAGTATATATAAGTGTCTGACTAGTTCTTTGACCCAATCTGGACCCACCGAAGATTTTTGTGAAATACTGATGAAAATTTGACTAAAAATAAGAGTTGCGATAATACATTAACTTATGAAATTAATGCCATAACTAATTTTGTTAAAGGCGATCCAAGAAAGTGTTAGGGAGAGCTTTTTTTTAGCCAGGCAGTAAATATTACTAAAATTTTTTTTCATTTTAAAAGCCAATGGGGTCATTCAAGTATTACGTCAGCATCGGGGGGGGGGGGGGAAGGGGGTTTCGGATTTGCTGACTTTTGATGACAAGGGGGAGGGGAGGAGGTTTGAAGGTTGCTTACGTCATCAACCACCCCTTTTTGAAGATATGAAATATTCTAAGCTGCTGACGAAATTTTGCTGACAGGGGGGGGGGGGGTAAAAAATGGCTGAAAATCTGCTTACGTAATACTTGAATGGCCCCATATACAGTTTTCAACATGATAACAAAAATACAAATTAATGCATATGGCATAATAAAAATATGAAAATTACACAACAATTTTATATGAAAATTTTATATAGTATTTACATCTCGAAAGTTTTGCATGTTCTATAACAAGCTATATTTCATTTTGATGTATAATGGGGGAATTGTACCAATTTATACAACTAAAAAAAAATACAATAAAATAAACACAATAACAATTTTAAAGAAAATAGAATTCAGTCTTTTGTTTTTAAAATTATTTTTGAATTCACCTTTCAAAACATTGGTTCTAGCACCTTTATGCACATATGGCAAACTGAATAACTGTACTAAATGATATATAGCTGAAATAAAAAAAAATTCATATGCTGCTCGACAGAAGTTTAAATGAGAGTGATCATATAAAAGCAATACAACACTTTATTTTAACTGGTCCTAAACATAATTCATACCATAAATTAATCTAAAGAGAAAGAGTATATATGTTGTTCTTTTTTTTAAATTTGGTAGAACACCAATAATCCCAACTGATTAATATCTCAATGGTCAAAATAACTAAATAAAACTAAAGTGAATGATATATATGAAATAAAGTACACACACAACTGAACTTGTATACTCAGGTTATAATTGCAGTAAATGAATTGTACTAATAATTTGATGCAGCAAATTGAAATATGAAATAGGTTATTGAATTCATTCACATTTACTGCTAAATTTTAAACTGAGCTACATTTGACACAATTTTTTTTCAACCTATTGTAAATTATAATTAATATTCTGAAATAATAACGTGAATATTAATTACATATATGTCTACTAACCATGCAAAAAGCTTCAGAAGTAAAATTTCCTTTTACATAAATAAGTTTATTTTCAGGAAAGTGGTTTGAATAAATGATGTTTTACAAAATATATTTGGGTGAATTATCTTTGACAAAACTGAAATTTTTACATGGTACTAATAAAATTATGGTACTTATATAAAATTTTTATATGGTACTCATATTTTTTAAATTCATTTCATATTGAAAAAAAAATTTCAATGTTACCACTAGCCAAATTCATCAATCGTGTGTTTGCACAAATATTTCTATTTTACCTGAATTAAACAGCCATATATTTCCAGTCATCAAATATTAAGAAATTCTATTATAACCTTTAAACACATTTTTTAGCATTTCAATACAAGATGCAATGAAAATTTCAAATATGCATAAATGTGGCCACATTCTTCCAAATAAATATCACATCAGCATACTCACAACAGTGAAAAAAAAAATTTATATATATAACTTATATACATATAAACAGGGTACATAGGTAACAGGATGTATGGTATTTTACTAGCGAACCACACATTGATCTTAGAGGCATACTTTAAATTAAAAAAAGTATCCAAATAATATGTAGTACTCAGATATGTCATTCATGTTGCAAGGGATTGTATAGTTATCAGATTGTTGTACAGATATTTGAATTTGAAAAGTGGAGGAAAGTTGGGAAAAAACAGCATTAAATACACAGTTAGTGGTTTACCCATATTTAACACTGTTTTTTTCCCAACTTTCCTCCATTTTTCAAGGAAAATTGGAAAGAAATTTTTTTGTTGGCATCAGGAGAGACAGGGTAACAATTTTGTAATTGCATTCTTGAGCACAGGGTGTCAGTATAAAAGGTGAGCATTTTTATTTTAATAACTATACAACTCCTTGCAACATGAATGACATGTGCAAAGCCAGAGTACTACACATTATTTGGATACCTTTTCTAATTGGAAGTATGCCTCTAGGATCAACGGTTCACCAGTAAAATACCATATGCCCTGTTATCTATAGGTACCCTGTATATTTGTGAGCTTAGAGAATGTGTTGCATAGAAGTGTGTGATGCACTCTGTTTCAAAATATTTAATTTTCCCACAACACACAAATATATTAAATCTGTTACATTCTCATTTCATAACTAAACATTTGTTGGAAAGTATTTGCTAATACAGTAGTTGTTCATTATAATGCCCCCCAGTCCATGGAAAACTAATGATATATTGAGAGGTTATTATACCGAATGTTTGAAAAAATATTTGAGAGAATTCCATATTAGGATGGAGTAAAGGAAATTTCTTAGTTATTCAGTTATAATTTAAGTAGTTGCAATGAAAATGCATCAGGTTAGAAAATAATAAAATAGTAATAATTATTTACATATTCGCACTTCTATGTAGCAAATTTTCCAGGGTCAATATCAAGTAACACAATTTAAGCAAACAAAAAACATAGTTTTGTACATTTCTTTGGAAAAAGAAAGTCAGGGCAGAACTGAGCTCGGGCGTTGTATTGGATCAAATGGTCTTTGTAGATGATTATATTGGATGAAAAATAGCATGATGAATAGGAAAAACTTTGGGACATATCGTACCAGTCATTTTAATACTGGTATTAAATGCACTACCATGCATTATTGGAAGAGTTACAATAATACATGGTTATTCTAACTAGCTTCATCTATAGTATCAATTTTGATTACTCACAATACAATTAAACTGACATTTGAAAGGGATAAGATAATTACCCAGATTTTAAGCTTTTCTTCCATAACCTTTTTTTAAAATAAACTTTTCAAAAAAAAAATCAGATCACTGTACACTCTTAATTTTATGTCAAATAAGAAAACTAAATTAATGATTGAAGTAAAAATAAATACAGATGTCACTTTGAGAAATATAGTATTTCTATTGAAAATTGTCAAGTTAATTTAAAGAAATAAACTCTCTCTCTATATGTATACTTAGATATAGTCTGATAATATATTTTTGTATGGTCTAGATAGAGTCTGAAGTCTAGCGTCTTGGCAAAGTGGCCAGCCACTTTTGCACATCGCCCAGACTTCAGATGCTGACACTTTGCAATGTGACCAACCAGTTGCTGGCAATTTCTCAAAGATGCAAGAAGTTGTGGTGCAATCTGGAAGTGCTAAACTATTCAAAGAAAAAATGAAGTAGGTTTGAGTTTCAATAGTTTGCCACTAGATTGAAATCACAATTTTTTTAACATAGAACTCAATGAAAACAACTCTAGTAAAACCTCTTTTACTCAAAATGAGGATTAATCATTTTGAGATTTGACATCATTGTGGACTTACACCACAATGATGTATAATGGATGAGTTATTATTCCACAAACACGCAGGACTTATGTTAATATGCATGTGAATAAAACAAATTGTTTTGACTTAAACACAAATACAGTTAAAAAAAATATCATCCTTTTCAGTCTTAAAATAAGAAATATATATTTTTACAATACTGATTTATATACTGTTATTTTTTCTTTACATATGTGTTACAGTTTATATACTAATTTTATGAACTAGAATTTTCATTACATGAAAACAAAAACACTGAAAAACATTGCAAATGTTTAGAAAGATGAATCTTCTTCAGAACATTTTGCACCTATTTTTTTGAAACTTCATGATAGAAAGTGGAAAGACCACCTCTAAGTTCCTTTTTGAGTTCAAATAAAACACAATTCCAAAAAAAATATTCAATTTCCCAAGGGAATCAAGCTGAACAGAAACAAAGGGATCAATAAACAATTTTTTTTTTAAATATTTGCAAGAAACATTTGTTCAAAGAAAAACAAATAAAATAATCAAATTGTGTGACTAGTATTCTTCACAAACTTGGTAAGTTATAACTTTAAACTCTGCAGTATAATCACAGAGAAAATAGATATACTGAGAGAGCAAGATCACGTGAAAGTAAGGCCCTCCTCACACGGGTAAACTAAAATCGAACCCGAGTTGCCTCAACTTGAGAGTTGAGTTGACTTGAACGAGTCAAGTTGCCCGTTCTCCCTCACACGGCGCTACCAAAAAAATATTCAAAGCCCGGGAAATTGAGTAAAAACAGCACAGTCTATAGTTCTCCTTCTTATTTTCAGTACTATCTTGTTAACCGGAATAGGAAAAATCGAAATTTATTTATTTATATTTAAATAAAAATTGTTACAAAGAAATAAGTGAAATAGTTTCTATTATAAAAGTGAAATTACTACAGAATTTCAGCTCACAGGTAAATACGCAAATTCTTTATTCAAAATGATATCATTTTGAAATGAAAATAAAATGGCAAAATTATATAACTTTTTAGTATAATTTCATTTGCTTTGAGTGATTTCAATGGAAAAAAAATTTGCAATAAAATGTCTGTTTTCCCTCAATAAGTATGCCTCTCGGTATGTATATGTTGGATTGATTATTATATAAGTTATTGTTTATTAGTTAAAGTATTGTCACGTAGGATTTTGAGTAGTTTCATTAGATGAAACTGCGAAAGCTACGGTGCCGAGAAGCAAAAAATAAACTGTAGGCAAAACTACAGACAAACAACATGAATCGTTGTTTATGTTTAAGGGAATGATTTTCCCCGAATACTCCCACACACAGATGTGTGTGTACGTGACCTAAATTACAGACATTCCAGGCAAGGGGGAAAATCAGGAACCATCCCTATACGACACGTGCTTGTTTTGGTACATGTTGTGAAAGTAGACGGTATTTTGAAAATTTCTTGAGGTGCTTACCCAGGGTCGTCTTTTAAGAGCATCTTGGGCCCCCAAGCCATGTATTTTTTTTCCGAGGCCCCACTTGGCAAATTCACTTGGTTACTCCTGAAAGGTTTTACCAGATCTAATTTTTGTGATGCCCCATCTTCTTTTGAAATTCCCCCGGGGGAGGGTGGGCCCATGTGTTTACCACAGACCCGTCATCTGGGGGGGGGGGGGGAATCAGGGGGATATTGATTCCCCCCGGCTTTCCAAAGTGCACTAGAAATGGTGTATATATATACATACACTGATTGCATGTTCTTTCCCCCCCCCCCGGAAAAAGTTGAAATGATAGGCCTGGTTTACTATTTCATTCAGTAGTGTCATAGCCGGAGGAGCTCAAGCACCCACGGTAATTTGTGGCATGGATCCGAGCACCCCCAGAATTGATACAGAAATACCCTGACACAGGGGTACAACAAAAAAACGGCGATTTGACCGCAGCAAAAATTGCTACCGCAGGGAGTCCCCCATCGAGGGGTTAGCGCACCAACCTCTCGATGAGTATGAAAAACAAGCCTGCCGTTCGGAATCGGCAATAAATTGTAGGTCCCGGTCTAATTAGCCCTCGTGTGCAGAAAATGACCGTGGTGCGACAAAAATGATCAAATGATCAAATGACCAGAATTGATTCAGAAATTAAAATTTCCAATATAAAACTAAAGACGAGCACCCATAGTTTCACGCCCCTGATTTTATTATAATTTCAAAATAGTATCAATTCAAATAAAGAAATCGTATTTACCTGAGAGCTGAAATTTGTCAAAATTTCATATCCTTTAAACTGATAATTTATTACATACATGTACTCTGGATTGCTTTTCAATTTACTCGAATGACGAAAATATGAAGGAATGCTAGAGGCGGTTTCTTGGTTTCTTCAACAAAAGTTGGCGGCGACTAGCATGCCAGTTGCCAAGTGATTGAGTCACATTCGATATTTCGTCGCCAATACGCCAATTTCCTCGTGTGAGGGCGTCTATTGAAATATGTGTGCTGGTTTTCTGGAAACGGTTTCTCTTATCAGTTGTGGGACTTTAGTTTCTCCGAGGAGGGCCCTAATACAGCCGAAAAAAGTACTAAAAAGGCTGAAATACTCTAAACCTTTTCTCAAAATAAACGCTGCATGAGTTTTAATGTTTTTTTTGCACACCGGTGTGCAGAACCCACTCTCAATAGTTCAGATGCAATTTAATCAGTTGATAGGTGATAACATTCACAGTCAGTTTCATTTTGTGATGTTATTTGAAATTATCATGAAATTTAATTTGAAACAAAATCATATGTACTACAAGCCTCCAAAAGTATGTTTCAAAAATCATGAGCACAGTGCCAGATAGACCAAGAAACACAGCACACAAGATATGAGCATTAAAAAGTTTGACTAAAACTACCCTTTTATTTCATGTTCAAGGTCAAGCAAATCCTAAAGTTTATATATAGCATGCAATTGATATATTGATTTGTAGCACATAAGATATTGTGCAAATTTCAGATCAGATACAGCTAAAAAGTTCCAGCTAATGTGAATAAGGGCAATAGTGTTGTCGTGTGCCACTATGAAGTGACTTTTTGACTTTAATTTAAAAAAATGTCTTTAACCCTCAAACTGTGCAAATAGTTAGAGATTTACTTTTTCTCAATACATGAAGAAAAAATTTCCTTTTTCTGTTTTTCAGTATTTCCTACTTCCTCTAGGTAACAAACCAGTTCTTCTAAAGCCCTGATTTAGTTAAAAGTAATAAAACGCAGAAATAAACCGAACATATTTAGACCTATAGCCCACATCTAAAACATCATTCTCAAAGCTTTAAAAATCTATAATAATTTAAATTGTCAACTGTCAATAAAAAAATTCAGCACTCTACCAACCCATCGGTTATAAGTAATAGGAGCAGTTTAAGGGTTAATGAACCTCTATAAAAAGAGACAGGGCTTGACAAATCACCAAAAAATCTAGGCACAAGAAAAACTTTTAGGAGCGTTTTTTTTCTTAAAGAAAAACATGTTCAAAATAATATTTCTATGAACTTTTCCAGGAAATAGCAGACTTCTTCCATGCAGATAGATATGCTGATGTGAATTCAAAAAGTTTTGTGTTGTCAACTTTAATTTAGTTACCACATGGAAAATTTTAGGTGCCAATCCCAATCTTTTAGTCACCATGACACCTGGAATTTGTCTAGCCCTGAAAAGAGATTAGGTATTATGCCAGCAGAATTTGGAGGCTACTTACTATGTTAGATATTATCTGTTCTACAGACTAAGTAAATGATGATTCAAGCATACACAAATTTCTAATGACTTATGAGGAAGAGGATGGATAGAGATCTTGATGCAAAATTACATAAGGTACCTCTTGCAATAGCAAAATGACAAACAGTAAAAACATGGTATGTGGTAGCAAGTATTACATCTGCAAAAACAAACTCAAAACAGGGAGAAAAATACAACTTAAGGAACAAACTTCTTTTACCTTATTTCAAACTTGGACAGAAAATAAAAGGTTAGTTTTACGATTAGTTTTTGAAAAAATAACTTTTTAAATTGTACATATAATTTCCAAAAACATTCTGTATTACTCTGATAGTTAGCTATTTTTTATTAATTGACTAGGACTTGGATTTTTCTGCCCCTAAAGATGAAATGTCGTTGCTGATTGGGGGTAAATTCAGGTTTTTTTTTAACCTATCAGCAATGTTGTTTCATATTTAGGGCATAAAAATCCAAGCCCTAGTAATGACCAATATTACATTGATTTGAAATAATAAATTTGTTGAAAACATGCGCTTATTACATCTTATCACAAATACATATTCAAAAGATCCATGATATACAATTAGCTTTCTTGATAAATTTAAAAAATTAAGTACATATTCAGGGGTGGATCTATGGTTGTGCGACCTATTTGGCGTTGCTGTACTAGGCGCACCAAATCAGGAGTAGAGGGATGAATAATTGAAAAATTCAAAAAAGTTTTTTCTGCACTATTTAAACTATGAATGTATAAAATGGAATGATTTGTGCAAGGAAAAAAAATTTTTTGAAGCATTTCATCTAGCTCTGGGAACAGAGCTGCAAGTTTCCGGGTTGTTTTACTGATTCAGCTTATATGCGAAAGGGATGCTGAAGCAATGTCTTGCACGAGAGAAAATTTTGTCTCCAGTTATCCCATACATATTTCTTAGAATAATTTCCAAGCTAATTGAAAGTTGTGAATTGTATCTGTTGCAAAGAAAATATAAAATGATTATTTTATTATTTATGTAATGACTTACTTCATATATGTAAATAGCAGTAAGTTTACTTTTATAAACAAACTTTTCCAAGCAATGCAAAAATCTTGGTATTAATGTAACCAATCAAATATTTGTAGGTTTTAATGTGAATACTTTATAAAAGGAATGTTTATTTGATGATAGAACTTGAGTTTTGATACACTTGAACATAATTCATTCCAATAAAGAATTGTGATTTGACATATAAAGAAACTGCCTGAGACACAAGAAAAACCCATAATGATTGCTACCAGTGGCTATGTTGCAGGGTTGCACAACCAGTTGTCGATATACCTGTCTTCATCGATAAAAACCTTTTTATAGGTCTTGATGTATTGCAGTTAGGTTATAATGTAGAGGTAAACCATGCCCAAATAACATTCAGTGTCTTCTGTGCTGGAGAAATGGCACTAAATTACAGTGAAAAGCAATAGATGCTTTCTGATTTTGACTATCATTTATTTATTTATGCAATATTGTTGGCCTAGAGGCCTATGCAAGAGGATGGCGTTGATTTACACATAGACATTTCGTAACATTGAACAAGAAATTTGTTATCGGGGGAATCAACAGTAGCGGAGGGGAGTTTGTTCCACTCAGCTATGGTATTAAGAAAGAAGCTGTATTTAAAACAGACGGCAGGGGCAAAAATAGGTTTTAAGTTTTTGGAGTGGTCAAGTAACGAGTGAGTGGAGATTAACCATGTTTAATTTTTCTTCCAAGTTCTCTTTATATATTCAATGTTAATATAATTTTCTCTCTCTCTCTCTCTCTATGGATATATTATTGTAATTGACATCTGAACCAGTAAGTTTCATGTATTTTCAGAAAGACAAATTCACAGCAGTGAAAAATACTACATTAAAGGTTGTTTTTTCTATTCATTTTTTTACATTATCACAATTCAGATAATCAAGATCCAAAATACTTCATTTTTGATGAAAATGGTTAATTTTTCCTTCAAGTATCCAGTTCTACAACAGCTTGATAGTCACTGGGTTCATAACCATTATTTTACATTCTGAAGTGTGTTACATACTAAAACCATGGCCGCGTATACTGGAAGTAGGCCCATATGCTGAGACCTTAGACAAGGGGCTCCTCTATAGTTAATTTATTGTGTAAGAAATAAAAAATGAGATTCATCTCCGAGACTCCCAGAATAAAGCCGACTATATTTGGCCAAAAAATAACAATAAAAGTTGTCTCAAAACCGTTGATATGTGTGAAATTAGCAGGTTTCTGAGCTTTTCTTATTGTCTCTCTCGATAAACTTATAGTTATAACTATATATTACACATATATCAATTGAAAATAATTTTCTTAAGGCATTTTTAATTTTCTATGTAACCTGAACTATTATGAATACGATAAGTCACTCTTGCAGCATTGATTTTCCTTCCTGGAGCATCTACAGATAAATTGCAGATTGCAGAAAAAGAAAATTTTTACTTTATATACATCTGCTCACCATACTATTTGATTATAAAAAAAAAAAAAGACATTTTGTGAGAAGCAGTGATTTAAAATGATATAAATGTTTTTTCAGTCTATCATTTTGATGCACCATCACCATTCTTATGCACAAAAAGAGCCAATTGGATTGAGACCTACATCTTCACACTCAGTATGTTCAATTAATCACAAGTACACAATAAGTAACAATTGAAAAATTAAAAATAATTTGACTGAATTACAAAATAATAAGGTGTGTTATAACCAGGGCCTGGATGTCAATGACATTTGCTTTTTTTGCATTTTTCACTGTTGGGGAAATTTTTTTAGTTTTGGTTCATTTTTTGGAATTTTCACGATTTTTTTACTTTTTAAATTTTTGACAATATTGAAAACAATTATGCAAATAGGCTTACTGATGGCATTGAGCACTTATGAAAAAATATGCTTGAATTTCTTGAAGGATAAAATAAAAGATGTTTTCTTTGGCTTCCTAACCATAGGCATACACAGGACTTTCTTGGGGAAGGGGGGGGGGGGTTTCATTTTGCCTTTCTTACTGCAAAAACCATATTTTCCCCCTCCCCAGTATGCCAGTCATGGCCCCCACATATAGCAATAAGGCCCTCCAGTCAGATTCTTCACAGGCCTCTCAATAATGAATTTCTTGTGAAAAAAAAAATTTATAAGAATTGTGTCAGGACCTCAAGCCACACTTGTGGGGGGGGGGGCATAATGTGTCAGTGTTTCTCATCAATTCATGAATTACAACTCTATTATAAAAATTGTTATTTTTGATGAAATCTAAACAAGATAGGAAAAAAATTTACATATGATTTTGATGCCGTCAAAACGTTTTCTTTTGACATTTGAACATACTGGTTTTTCAAGAGAACTTTGTTGTTATTTTGATGGATTTTTTTTTCATATTTTTATGGTTTTTCAATTTTTATGGAATTTTTTCAAGTTTTTAGGGCATTTCTCAGTTATTTTTCAGGATTTTTTAAGGCAACAACATCCAGGTCTTGGTTATGACAATGCCAAAGAAATAAACAATATGAGTAGAATCTGTGATACTGGGGCATACTTCAATATTGATTTGTATATATTATGGACATTGACATGTGTCTCCCACTATTTTAAAGGAGTATCTACACTCTGCACATCATGAATTGTTCATGAGTGATTTGCTGAGCTCCTTATTTGTCAGGATATGAATGTGGTCACTACATCAAAGAGACTATACCACACCTCCAGGATCTGGTATGGCAGAAACCTGTATAGCAATGCATTTACAATCAGTTTGTATGTGGACAGTAAAGGAAGTAGAGAAGTAGTAGGTAGAGAAAATAAGTGAGGTGATAGGTGTGAAACACCAGTCAGATTGTATATGCTCACCTAATGTAACTTGCCACCAATAAGCAATAAACTGTACAGAAATATGTAAGACAAGTTAGCAAGAATAAACCAAGAGACTTTCTGCAATGAAGAAATAAAAATATGTAATATTTGCAATGATTTCAATGAGTTTGTTGAAATTATTTTACTGTAATTGTAGAAGTACTATGATCAATTTACATTCACTTGAAAAATAAGCTTCACTACACTATAGATAGGTTAGAATACAGGTGTACACATGTCAAGCAACCATAGTATAACAGGATTCTACTTTGAATACATAAACATTTTCTGTCAAGAAAAAAAAATTAAATTCAAGTTAAAAAAATTAAAATTTTTACAGAAACATATTTTGTTGAAAATTGATATATAAAATATTTTTTTCCATTTTAAATCAACATAATTTCTATGAATGCAGAACATACTACATGTTTACATATCTTCATTTGTGACTTGATAGATTATGGAGCACTAATTTGTAAAACCAGAAAAGAGTGAATCCTTCAGAAGCAATACAGTTTACTAATATGTGCAGAATACCAACAGTTCAGATTTGAACATACAGTAATCAATCATTCTGGGAAAACTTTAGGACTTATGTCAATCTGCCATTGAATATAAGGAGTATTCACTATGGAAACAATAGATAATTTGATGTTCAAAAATATATTAAACGTAAAGTCAAACTATTAGCATACATACCTACAGAACATTCTACTTAAACAAATATCTAGTCTCAAAAAATAAACGTCTTTCAAACATGCCACGGCTTTATGGATGTTTTTATAATCAGTATTTTTTTTTAAGTTATTCTTTATTGGACTTCATATTATTTTTTAAAATCTTATTGTTCACAAAAATTTGATTCCCTCCTAAAAGAAAAATTCATGACATTAGAAATTCCAAAAATAGAGAGAGAGAGAAATTTCTTTTTACAACAACATTCTCACTTACTCAGCATAAATTTGAAACAATCTAAAACACTATATGTTCCACAAAATTTTAGTATGCAATTGACTAATTTATCTTCAAATAAATTGCTTTGAAACTTGATAATATTGTAATTACTAGTACAACACTTGAAAAACAAACATGCGTAAATAAAGTGTACAGCATAATGAATATATTTTTCAACTCACAGATTGTATGTGAGCTGCAAAATCAGATACAGGACAAACACATCAAATTCTGCTTATAATTTTATGAACTTTGCTGTACTACAATAACACACAAACTATTCTGCTAATTACTAACTATTATTCAAATAATTGTGATACTTCTTTGAAAAAAGTTTTTTTTCCTAAAATTGATTTCATCAGAAAAATCTTATTTCATTTCCCAAACCTTTATGGAATGAACAGAGATGTACAAGTGTAGGAAAAATTCACTTGCCAGTGCAGTTGCTTTCGCCATTATTTTTATCAGAAAAAAAAAAAAATTAAACAATAAAGTACTCACAGCAGATACATATCATCTTGTTTTAAAAAGATACAGAATTTTATAATAACAGCTGCAAACAGGCATGCTTCTGCTGCTCAAACATTTGTTTTGTGCTACATACGAGAAACAGCTGCACATAACAAAAAATACATATACATATATGTATTCTACATGAAATATATACAACCAGCATATCACCCCTGAAAAAAAGCATTTCAATAATACCTAAAATTAAGTTTATCCAACTAATGATCTGGATATTTCAATACCTTGATTAAATTAAATAGCACTCTCTCACTGAAAAGAAAAACATAACTTTCAAATATACCCTCCTTTACGCAGTGTTCTAAGAGTACCAACAGTACCAACATCAGAGCTATTTGGCCGCATGTTACGCAAAGTATTAAGCTGCAGCACAGGATTAGGCATTCGTGACAGTGGTGGGGGTACAGTAGGAGTCAGACCTATAGCAGCTGGACTTTTAACCATAGCTACTGGTGGAACAATTCGGCTCATCACAAAATCTGGACTTAGTACTCTAGCTGTTGAAGCAATATTCAAACCTTCACCTTCTGCATATGCCTCAATTTGATCCTTACATATAGAACTTGATGTGGCAGATAAAGAAGATTCGTCAGTCATGTTTTGTAGCTGTAAAGAAGGGTCAGAACTATCACATATGACTGTAGATGATGAATTATCAGCAGATATAAGTTTTCCAATACCAATTTTGCTTATCTGACCCATCAAGTCTACATTCACACTTGAAGAGTCTCTATTATTTTGCTTTGAAGGAGGTTGTGAACGAGAACGTCTCTGTTTTTTTAGTAAATGAAAGCCTTTAGCTATTGAAGAGCTACCAACTAAATCAGGAATACGTACACCAGTGAATGGAAGAGGTGTTGATGGAGGAGAACCTTCTGGAGAAGGAGCAGGCGTTGGTGTTGGCGATGTTGCCTGAAATAATAAATTATTAAAGTTGTGGATTTTAATGAAATAAAAAGTTCCATGCAAAACAAACTTCTTATTCATAATTCCATCAAAATACTGATGTTATACAGGGTGTTACCTTGAAATGGCAACAAACTCAGAGGGGTGATATTACTCATCAAGAGGAACAAAAATTGCCATACAACATGGTAAAGCAAACCATGTTTAGTTGGTGAAAATCTCAAAAATACCTAAATACCTATGAAGGATGTGACATCACGTAGGACAAAAAGGCCAATAATAAGTGGGAAAACATTTATTTCACAGCATGATTACAATAACAGATCTTCGTGGCTGCAACTTCAAACAACTCCTATAATCATTTCTCTTCATCTACTTTCTGACATTGAATTGTGCTGGACAGGCTGTATTGTAATCATGCTGTCAAGTAAATGGTTTTTGCACACTTATTTATTTTACTTTTTTGTACTTACTATTGTACTCCACAGGCTATGTTGTAATCATGCTGTCAAATAAATGTTTTCTCAACTTATTATTGGCCTTTTTGTCTCACTCGACCTCACACCCTTCATAAGTATTTTTGAGATTTTCACCAACTAAATGGGGTATGCGATACCATGTCCTACGACAATTTTTGTTCCGTTTGATGGCTAATATCACCCCTTAGTTTGTTGCCACTTCAAAGCAACACCCTGTATGTATTATACTCAATTTTTGCAATAGGACATCCAGAATCAAATGAAAGCCCTTTTTTCATGGTCAAAAATGATGAAATGATATTGGAATTTGCAACATAAGTATCGTTCAAAAAGAAAGATTCTTTTAAAGCAAAAACAGTTATACAGTGAAACCTCTCTAAAATAACCATTTGGCCTTCTAAGAAACTTCAAAAGTTGTTATTAATTGAAATTTAAAAAAAAGACGTAATTTATGAGGTTTTTTTATGAATACCTGGAATTTTATGTACACAAACTCAAACAACTCCAACCAACATGTCAATGACCTTACAATCAGAGCACATCATCCTTCTTAAAAATCTGGAAAAAGTTTCTACAGGTCTCTATACCAAAATAATTTATTCTCCATCATCATCTATCACATTCCCTTCCATGATTGGCTATGCCATTTTTCCTTCCTCCTCCTCACGTGGCAGGTCATTTTTATTTTGCATCCTGATAAGGCAGCAACCCTGCTATAGAAGGTTTTTTTGCCTTTTTTTTTTAAATTTTACTGAAGAAGGAACTTCATATAGTTTCAAAACATGTATAAAATTTGTTTTCCCCTCATATTTTGGGCATATCTAAGTGCTTTACTTATTCTTTCACCCAAAAGGTAATCCTTTCTAAAGATAATCTCTTTGTTTCCTGCTCCCCAAAAGAAGAATGTACTCTTTATTCCCAGTTGCAGTCAGCCATGGAATTGAAATAGTTTCAACATTATGCCAATGGGTTTTATTATTTATTGTTCACTCTGAGAAAAACTGGTCATGAAAGAAGGTGAGTTGCCTAATAGAGGTGGTTGCTTATAGAAGTTTCATTATACTTCACAGAAGTAACCAATAGAAAAGGATAACATGAGTTTACCATGAATATGGGAAAGCTGTAATTACCTAAAAGATCATTTGTTTTTTTAATGCAATCTAATAATTTTTTGTTGTCTGCCTGCACTCTATAGAGAGGTGTTTACAAAGGAAAAGCAGACTAAATGCACTTAAGAAATGCATCAAATTTTTGCTATCAACTTAATAAGGTTATGCAATAAAGGAATATTCAAAATTGATGAATGTTTACTTGCTCAACCAAAACTGAATCTGACCTTTCGATATGGGCTCATTACTGATGGAATCATGGCATGAATTCCTCTCTGTGTAAGCAGCTTTGCTAAACTTTGTCCTCCTGAAGACATGCAAGTAGGTTTTTCTTGAGGGCTGTTCAAAGCAGATGGTGGCTGAGAAGTCACACGAGTAGTGACTTGCAAAGATGGATAACTGCAAAGCAAACATTATATTATAGTAGCTAAATGTACAGAAAAAAATGTATTCTTACTTGTACCGTTTTGCAACATAAGGCTCTTTTATACCTATGAATCAATTCTTATTGCCACATTATTTTATGTATAAGTAAGGAATCTAAAACTGAAGAAATTTAATATTTTGAATTTTGTTTCAACTACCTTCATCAAGCAACCATAAAATATTTGGAAATCATCATATACTCTATGCTGAAAACAGTTTCTAGACCAGGGATTCCCAAACTTTTTATATTCAAAACACCCTTGAAAAAATTTTGAAATATCTCATGGCACATTGTGTGAAAATCACAGCTTTATAAATACAAATTAATTTTAACAATTTCTTGCGACACTCGAGCCAGTCTCATGGCTACATCACTTTTTGAGAATCATTGCTCCAAACCATAGTTTCCCAACCTTTTTTTGTCCCATCGTCCCCTTCTCCAGAAATTTTTTCTCCCATCGCCCCACCAACACAATCTAACCCCTAGGATCCTGTTATACCTGTAGCTTCTACCACTCCTTGGAACATTCCATTGTCACCCCAGGGGCATTAACACCCACATTGGGAATCACTGCTCTAGACACTGGAGTGTGCAAAACTTTTCTTGTTTTTATTGCGAATTTGGTATAGGGCCACTTTCTGTTGTATTTACACTCTCCATTCTTCTGTAGGTATACTTTAAATTAGTTTCTAATAATATTCCTCCTTTATCACAGGAGTTAAATATGACAGAGAAGAAGGATGTTTTGGCAAAGATCACAAACCAGGCATTCTTACCAAAGATCCTCTGTTACAGAGGGTGCACAACTTCCAGCTCACCAAACACTTTCACCTGGCCTATGAAAGGTGTTCCTAACAAAAACATTCTCCACCATTGACTCGCTGAATTTATGTGCTGAAATTGCATGTAGTAATGAGCTAACTCAATGTTGGCTAATTCACAATACACTCAAATTTCATACAAACACATTCTCAAAACCTATTCTATGCCAACTCTCTTATAATCCTGCTGGCGGGATCCCTTGATAGTAATCTGCACATTCCTACAATCTATCAGGTGTCTAGACACTTTTTGAACATAGAGTATACTCAACATGCAAATGATCATTAAGAACACCCAATAGAAATTAAGTAAGAGTTCATTGCATCTCATTGATACAATCAACTGTATTATAAATCAGGCTGGATAAAAAGTCTTTCCAGAAATATATAATATATCATTATCAGAAGCCATTAAACTAAGAAAGGTGATTAAAAAGTTAATTTTGAAAGTGGATATAATTGGTGCTCCTATGGCTGGTGCATGCATCATATTTTAAAGCAAATTTTTGATTAACTGTTTCTACTTTAACACACGGCCAATTTATTCTATGAATAAATGACTGTGCATTGAATTACCTAGGAGTAACACTGGTCAAGGCATTGGGATTTTGGAGGCTTGATGTTGTAAATGTATAGACTGAACAAGTTGGCATAAAGCTCTTTCCAGGGTAACAGATCTCTGAAAACAGTGAAAAATTGGAATAATATTTATGTTTTGTGATCTCTATAAAATATAATAGAAATTATTAAGCCCATTTTTAAAAAAATAAATGACTTGAATTATAAATGAAAGAAAATTATGCACACCTTCATCTTCTTCATAATCAGCCAAACTGACTCTTTCATCAAAATCTTTCAATTTTGTTTCACCCTTAATCCTTACACCCGGTCGAGATTCAAAAATTCCACCTAGATGAGGCGTAGCCAGTCGTTGCCAATGTTTCAATGTCTGTGAGCCTGAAATACCAATAAAATCATGGTTTATGTTTAAAATGAAATATAATAAGGGTGCATAGTTGAAAACCGAAAACAAGTTTTACATTAAAGCAAGAATGAAAAATCAATACAGTCCATATTGCTGTAGACTACAACTTAATAATATGGTAGCTGATTTAAAATGAGGCCATTGTCAGATGGTCCTGTTTTTTTTTTGTCTTTGAAGCACTCAGTCCTTTGAAGACTAACCCTGAAAAAAAAGATGATCTTCAAGCATAAAAAAAAATAAAAAATAAAAAAAACGGCCTCCAATATTAGATTCCACCTACCCAGTATACCTTAAGAATTTTTACCCATGCATAAAATGCACCATTTTAAAAGCCAAAACATGTTTTATACACCAAAAATTCAATTATTATTATTATTGTATATTAAAAGGCATAAAAAAATGACATTTTTAAAAATATCACCTTCTAAAGGTTTGATAATCTGTAGCTTCTCAGGTAGTTGATACCTGCGAAATGAGCGATTATAAAATATCTTCTTCATGTTAGGTGTCCACCTGTTAGCACATGTTCCATCACTATCATTGCTGAGATCACTCTCCACACCACTGCTTAATGCAGTCAAGCCTATGTCTAAGACATTTGGCCTGGATGTGCGAAACTTTCCCCCAGTGTATCTACAAGATTACATAAAAATGAAAAATATATATAATGTGAAACATACATTTTTTATTTTATTTTTAATGTAATACTTTAATTTGCTTTCTGCAAAAATTATATTAAGCCCTTCCCTTTCCTTTCAAACTGAGCAAAACTGTGGTCTTATCGCAATGGGCAATTTACTATCGAGTGAGTTGTGCTAGAGTGTGAGAGTGTGCGTATCTAACAATCTGAGTGCATATCTAGTGTTGTCTCTGATTTTTCAGTGCTGCCATCCAAATTCAAATTGTGAGTGGAGTGCAATGATTGAATATTTATACTGTTGTAGGCATGCTGCATGTTTCACTGATTGGCATTAGGAGTGGCACACATCTTTTTCTTCAAATTTTCAGCACGCACAAGTGCCTTTCCTCCCCAAACTTTGAGACTAATTAAACCCAGAAGAGAAATACTCCATTTTCTTCTATTATATATACTGAATGTGTATATTCTTCTACTAACTTGAATAACACAAATAAAAAAAGATCAATTTAAAACACCACCTCTTTTACCATCATCAAAATATGAATGAAAGGAGGATTGCTAGGAGTTGGTGATGGTGGGGAAGGAGGGTTTGAGAACCTGGTCAATTGAGAAATACTTTGCAAAACTTCTAAGCTCGTCATTGCCGTTGGGAGGGTTAAACCAGTATTTTTAAACCTGCACTCCACAGCCAATATAAGAGAATAAAATAACAACTGAATGAAATTGGAAGAATAACAAACAAAAAGAAGAAGACAAGGGGACACCAGTATCATTTAGTAAGGGACAATTCCAGGTTCTGGTGTTGCAGGGTTTTTCTCTAATACAGTAGTTAATAAATGGAATAACTTACCTCCAGGGGTAGTGAATTCTAACACAACTGATACATTCAAAAAGAAATACGATAGCAGAGTGGGATAAATCGAGAAGCTATCCATACTTAGATAAGACAACTGTAATCTTTTTTTACGAGCAGTGTATTATTAATTTTATTTTTTCGTGATACATGCTTTTATATTGGGTTGCTGCATTTTGGTTATATTTGACATCCATATTTTTTAAGGGCATAATTTTGTCAGCCACCTCATTGGGCAATTTGCCTGTTTTGGCCTTTGTATTTGTACCTTTTTTATGTATTGATATTGCTGAAATTCCACCTCACGTCAAAATTACAACTTACGTTTCTTGACCTTCATCATCTGTGTTATAGCTTTCAGCATATGCAGACTCAGTATCTGATGCAAGATCATTAAATCCTGATGACATTGAAGATAGCTGACTCAAGGATGAAAAACAAGATGAAGTCAATGCCTTGCTAGCACCTGAGCTCATAGTATAATGAGACTGCGATGAATTTAAACGATTTCGACTGATGCAACCATGATGTGCATATCGCACAGTGTCAAATACTTTTCTACTATGGCAACTGCAATAAGAAGAAAAATAGCAATTTTAAACAATTTTTTTTAACTTTCAATATGCATTACATGAAAAGTATGTAGATTTTGTTTGATAATTTATTAAATATATTTCACAGAATAATAATTTCATTTAGGAGAGATGAACAGCTTTTTTTCCCCTACTGTCCCACCTGTGCGATATTTGCTGAAGTTAAAAGAGGCTACTAATGCCTCTACTTTTGTGCCTCACGGCACAGTGTGTGAAACAAAAAAGGCAGAGTCGTGTCTATAGTGGTGTAGATGGTAGCATGCTTGCCCGGTTTGCAAGAGGGCCTGGGTTTAAGTCCCAGCGCAGACCAGAAGACTTTTCTTTCCGAGTTCACCTCAGAATAATATCCAGAAAATATCTGTTCCCAATCATTTTATTTGTTTATCTATTTAAAATATAAAATTTCTCCTTTGGTCTGATAGCAATCATTAAATCAAGATTTCACTGAATAATTGAATGACACATTGTAATTTATGTCATTAATCATATTGTTGAACACAAATAAAAATCTGAGTCTGTCACCCAGTCTTAACAGACGAGTTGGTGTGGCATTACTACACATATGGTTAATATAGAGTCAAAGAATATTTCAAATACAACCAAAATAATGTTTAAAATCATGTTTAAATTTTAGGTTGAAACAAATCTTTGGTTCAGTCTTACCTTTTTCCATCAGATGAGTAACCATCACTATCCCTGCCTAGTGACTGTTCCAGTTCTAATGCTAGAGAATCTGGATTTAAGTAAGCATTATTATATCCATAAAACTGGAACTTATTTGCACTTGGAAGACGGCTACGTTGCGCTTGTTTTACATCAGCCTGTAGTTCTTGAAAAGCTGCCATAAGTTCACCATATTTCTCTTTCATTTCTATCAATTCCTCCGAAAGATCATGTTGACATTCTTCTGCTACTTCCAACTTGCTGGCCAAACATTCGTTGTCTGCAGTCAACTATGGAAAAAAACAGATGTTGAATAATTCCAGAAATTTCGGTGCATTTCTTTTTTAATCTTATGGATAAACTCACTATTTGATTTTGTTTCTGAAGCAGAATTTCTGATTAAAACACTTACATCTCGAAGTCTCCGTTGTAAATCAACCACTTGAGATAAAAGCTGAGTGATTTCTTCTTGCTGACGAATATTATCTTCTGTTTTTTTAGCAATTTCTTCTTCGAGATATGATATCTGACAATTAGCTTCTCCTAATTAGAAATAAAAATTATATTTTAAATGTTGTTTTATCTGAAGTCAATCAATGAATAAAGAATTGTTGAAACAAGGTTTCACTGTAACTTCAAAACAAATCTCAATATCTAGAAAATCTATCTTAAATTGACATAATTTATACCTGAAAAAAATTAAATATAATACTACCCAATTGCTTCACACAATCAGTTATGAGCTGCATTTCTCTTTTCTCTTCTTTTTCAATATCACTAGATCTGGAAAATGCTTCTGTTCGGAGTATACTGTTTTCTTCTTGCAAGGAGCTGATTTTCTTGTTGAGAAGCTCCCAGTTGATAACAAGTGTTTTTTCTCGGCTAATTATGATTGAAAAATGTTTGTTACTGAGAGAGGAAAAAAGAAACTGTTAAAAATTACAAACCCAAATACTAAGTAACTCAGGAAATTAAAAATTTTTTATAACAAGCTTACACAGGAGAGCCGGATTCCAATTCTGTGTCCAAATCTTGCGTATAAATTTGCAGCAGCCCATTCTTTACAGCCAAATCATGTCGCAACTGGGTAACCTAACATGAAATAAATGAACATGAAAAAAGCAATAACACAGAATAAAATTTTCATTAATAGAGAAAACTCTAATGACAATTAAAAAATGGGTATTTTGAAAAAAATGTCTAAAATATGAAACTTAAAAGTAGCAAAAAAAAATACATGTATTCTTACACTTTCATTAGCGGTAATAAGCTCTTGTTCAATCTGTTCATTGCGAATTCTAAGGTCTTTATTCTGTTCCAGCAAGGATTGTCCAATACGGGCTGCAAGCTCTAAATCGCGTTCTTTCTATGTATAAATAATAACAATAACACTTTTACAAAATGATTGAGTAATTTGTACACATCACATTCATAATAAATATAGGTACACATATTATTTCAATATTCAATTTCAGCTTATTTGTCTAAATACAAATACAAAGGTCACAACAGGCAAACTGCAAAAAAGAAGTGACCTGAAAAAAGAAGAAAAAGCATCAGTAAAAATGGTCTTATTTAATCATTTGTCCCAGAATCACTTTTTTAAATCTATTTAGTACATTTTCCAGCAATGCTTTCAACTGTTATTCAAAGATTTATTTTACAGAATGAGTACATATGCAATAACCATATTATAATATTCATGTTTATTAAAAGTAACAGCGTAATTAATACAGTAGAAACTCTCTCAAACATTTTTGTCAACCCTTTTTTTCTCAACTCTGGCCTTTGATATTTTTTCTACCAAAAATACATTTTGGCTGTTTTATATTATGCTCACTTTTTCTAAACTTTGTAGCACAACATTGTTGAAATACAGTAAAATATTTTCAAAATGAAAATTGTTTGAGAAAATTTATTGTTTTCCATTGACCACCAAACTACACATTTGTTAACAAACCCTCAAAAAGAGCATGGTGTGATCCTATGAGAGTAATCTTCTTTCTTAATAGAACTTAGACTTACATGAATAATGTTAAGAATGTGTAAAATTACATCATGCAGATCTGCAATGATATATGTAGTTTAGGCAGTTGTACTAGAGCTAGGGAAAGTGTCACTTGAAACTGAAGAATTGCTACTACAATTTATGCCCTACTTATAACTTTACTTCTTGAAGACAGACACAGTGGCGTCAGAATTTCAACTAAATGTAAAACCTCTATATAGTATGACTACCACAATTTCAAACTTATTGGAATGTACCAGCAGTGCACACATATAAAAACTTTAATTCAGAACACTGACAAAATTATGGACATTGACGATGATGGGCTGATTCTTCACATATTAATGGAGGATGAACTTTGGGACAGGGTTTCAAATTAAGAAGAGATTGATTAGACATCAGACGCATTGGAATGGAACTGGCTATAAATCTCATAACATACAATGTGTACAAACACTCTATTTTGAACACCTCTCTATCTTGAGCAATGGATACACTGTGTCCAGTAGCACAGCTAGGTTTTGGTCAGTGGGGGAGCAAAATTTGGAACGGTGCCATGTTTTGTTTCTGCTTTAGGAGCAAATTTAAAATTATGCATTAGTAGAAAGAACTTGAAATTTTTCAGTTTAAAAAATCAAATTAATTTTATTGTTTTTACTTGATGTTATTTTTGAAATTAAATTAACTGCTTTTTAATTGATAAATTCATTTTAATTTTTTAATTAATTTAAAAAATGTATGTATAATATTTTATTCATACAAATACAAACACTAAAACACACAACTGGGAAATCACCCAAAAAGTTGTTTGGAAAAAAATTAGATTAAGGTATAAAAAATGATAGGAGAATAAAATGAATAGAAAAAAAAAATTATCTCTCTCCAAAATTAACCCAAGATATGATAGTAGAAAAAATCTTCATGCTTCCATCTAATCGCTTTCATCATGTTATACTCTTATTGTAAGTACACATCACATATACATGACTACTACTCAATCGTACATATACTTCTGAAACATTTCTCTATAGAATTTCTAACAAAGTGGTGCATGTTGTGTGGACAGCTTCCTTATATTATACTGACCATAACATATCTATGATGTAATAGTTATGCGTAGCTTGTGCTTGAGAAGTTTTGTCATCTGTATTTCCCATATTAGAAGTAAAACTAGCAGATGTCTGAAGTTTCATGTTATGCAAATACCACGTTAAAAGCCCACCTGCTCTCTGCGGGAAAACTTTTCAAACAAAAGACTGGTTGGCATTCTTGCCTCAAAGCTAAAAAACCGGAAAAAGAACTTACTCCAGTCAGTTATCACTGTCTCACTGGTAGGGTTCAAACATGGATCATCGCGATGTGAGTCCATCATGATGCCATTGCTCCACCACACCACTGCACAGTGGCTATCACATGCTACTAAATTGCAGATACACAACCAAAGGGCCTCATGAATCCAAAAAAGGTTTGGGAACCAGAGTTTTGGGAACCAAACTGCTTAGAAATTTCAAATGAATTGGTGAATGCTGGAAATTTTTGTATGTGTCCATAATGCATATAAGTATGTCTGATGCAAATTAAGCGTTTTAAATGACACTGTCCATTTTCCAAATAATTTTGTGCTTGCTGGTCTACCGCCTCCCTTTGGAGAAACTGTTCGAGGTTAAGAAACTGTAAAGTTGATTTCTTAATGGAAAACTCCCTATACCCTTTAGTTTGCACCTGCTGAAAATCCTACTAAGTAAGAAATAAAGAAAGCCTACTTCATTAAAAAAGATATGCAGGGTTCATACAAAATTTTTAAAATGAAAAGTAAGGAGTTTTTAAGGACTTTTTAAGGAGTTTCAAGCAGTTTTTAAGGAGTCATGGCAAACTTCATAACTTACAAGTTTTACAGCAAAAAAGGGGGCGGGGCACATATGCAAATTTATTTTTAATTTGCAAACAAACTTTCCCTTTTCTACATCTATATTTTTGAGAAGTGGTTCAAAAATTACAAGTTTTGATTTGTTACCCAGCATCATAAGAATTCATAAAATAATCACTCCACATACATGCTTTCTGTCGTCACCAAAGTGTTCTAAAACCTTCAAGTATTAGTCAAAAATATAACTCATAACAGCATCACATAAATTCTAAAAGTGATATTCATTCCCCCTCCAATTATTCAAACTAAAAACCACAGCCGACAAAGATTTTTCTTACAAAATTATTTATATTTGCTCTAGGCACACACACACACTTCCAGCACAACTTCCTGGATAGTAAATTGCCCATAGATGGTAATAGACCTGAGTTGTGCTTGGTTTGAAAGAAAGAAACCCCCCCCCCCCGGAAATCACTCACTCAAACAATCTGGGAATGTACCGCGGGCCACTCAATTGAAGTAAGAATTTGCCACGAGCCACTTGAGGCAGGCCACATTTAGGCCATGTGTTGAGCACATGTATGCTTTAAAATAAGGGGCTGTTCAAGTATTACATCAGCAAATTTTCAGCAATTTTTGACTCAACCCTCTTGTCAGAAAAAGTCAGCAAAACTCTCACCCTCCCCCTGTCAGCGCTCTGCCCCCTTCCTCCTAACGCTTATTGGTGGAATCTGAATTGGGGGCTTCCCCCCAGATGATCATAAATTTATTTTTTTAATCCACAAAATATTTTTAAAATATTTTTTCGAAACAAAATACCTTTATATGTTATTATAATCAATTTTTGTTAATTTCAATGCTATTTTAAGGCTAAGAACCCAAAATTGCTCAAGAAATTCACTGTGACCCTACCTCTCTAAGCCCTTGGTAACCCTTGACCCGCGGTAAACATTCGACCTGTGCAGACCAAATGTGGCCTGGCGTTATGATGTGGCCTGTCCCTAAATCTATTTTTGTAACAATGAACCAAGTGACACATTTACAGATCGCTTAAGTGACTTGTGGCAAAATTCCAGACCATTTAAGCGATCCCTTGAGTGACATGTGACAAAGTTTTAGAGCATTGGTCCTGCCACCAGTGCGGTTCTACATCACTCAAGTTATCCATGGCACATTCCCAGATTACTTAAGTGATCTGCGGCATAATCACGGATCACTTATATTACGCACGGCACAGCTCCAGAGCATTTGGATCCGCTAAGTATTTGAAGATCACTAGAGTGGCTCTGTAGGGGACTCAATAGGGAGAATGTTAGTTCAGGTGCCCACAAACTAGTGAAAAGTTTTACTCGTTTTTCACGCACAGAGTAAGACGCCATTAAGAATATTTCATATTTTTTATAAAGGGTGGTTGATGACGTAAGAATCATCCAACCCCCCCCCCTCCACGTCAGCAAATCGAAAATCCCCCATCCATGCTGACGTAATACTTAAATGACCCATAACATAAAGATAACCAAAAGTTATTTTCTGAAGGTTAAAAAAAGTGGGTTCAGCTATAGCGGCTGATCGGCTCATCCCCCCCCCTCCTGTAAAACCAGACGTGGCTCGGGCGGTCACTTTTAAAAGCCGGGTTTTACTAGCAGGTTTTCTATGCCGCACGCAACGCGAATCACCCAGCGCGACACACCGTCTATTCATCAATATGAAAAGCAGTACGACTGTTTTCCTACAGAGCGCAATACGGCTCACGACAGCGCGTTACGTCGGGCGTGATTGGCAGACTGCTTCTGGAGGAGCACGCGTTTCAGCAATCTTGCCTTCATTTTCGTGTTGTGTCTCTTCCCTTTAAACCGGAGCATGCAGCCGATAGAGTATATGACGCCAGGGTCATATACTATGTAGCCGTCCTGAGCCGATGCGCCACGCTTGGCAAATGCGTAACGTCATTATGTAACTCATTTCTGCCGACACGAAATGATCCAGTTAGGTTCACGCGGCGCAAAAAGCCTACTCCTAGGAAAACCTGGCTTCAGGGATGAACGCTCGTTACGGGATCCCAGGAGAGATAAACCCATTGTCTCTCATAGAGATCTCTTGTGTGTGGATAGAGCCTGTTCCTATTTTTTTTTGCCTTTTTATTTACGGTAACCAATCTGCGAAACAGATTCGCTTTCCCCACTGGACTTCAGTTTTTAGCACTTTAAGGCGCGGCGGCGAAAAGATACGCTTGTCGTCGTCCCTTACTCCATTGGAATTGAAATTTTTTTTCCTTTCTTCTTTTTCAGTAGTGAGTTGTAATGTGTATAAAACACGTCAAAAAAAAAACTGCGGAAAGCAGTGACATTTTGCGGTTTCTCGGAATTTTCGTAGTGAGATATTGGCTGTAAGCAAATGGGAAGGAGGGATAAAATAGGAATAGTAGGAGAGAATTGCAGTAAAAAAAAAAGACGATTGCGGCAAAAGTAGGAAATATAGGAAAGCTGCAAGGTCTGCACTCAGTATACTGCGTAATATAGGAGGTTCGAGACATCGTTTTGCCGCATAAGTAAAAACTTAAAAAAACTTTCTCACCACTGGGCATGGGGGAATTTTCGGCTACTGGTTCAATGGAGTGATGTCGTTCTACGGACCATCAATTTCTAACGATGACCAGTTTGCGACATAGGCAGGAAAACACGTCAAAACTAGCAATTCGGTAAAAAATCATATTTTTAGAAGCAAAAGCGTATAACCGTATTAATTTACTAAATACGACAAAATCGTAACGGTTGGCAGGTATGCACAACCATTGGATGTTCCAATCCCATCCCCTGCTTTCACATTTCCTATTACAAAGGGATAGGGCATTTTTTTTTTCTCTTTTCTTCCTCTTCATATTTGGGGTAAGTTTCCTCTTATTTTTTTAGGCAATGCTATTCATCACCATGGGGAATGCCTATTCTAAGAAAGATCATCCCTTCACAGAAAAAAAAAGGACTTTTTCAGGTGTGGCTGCAAAAAGTAAGAACTTATAAGGGCCCTTCCAGAGGGAAATGAAAAGTTAGGAGTTTTTAAGGAGTTTGTAAGGATGTGCGAACCCTGATATGGCATTTTGAAGTGAAGTTTAGGGATTTATAATGCTTATGGAAGAAAAAGTCTTCCAGAATCTGTTTTTTCTAGTGCTCAAAAGCTCGGAGCTTTTCTCTACGTCTCCCTAGTCTTGACACTGCCCCCTACACAAGCTAGTAGCTCTTGCCAAGGCACCTACAGGTAACGTGGCATTTCTAGGCACTAACCAATTCTCCTATACATAAGGTTAGGGGTCTCCAACCTGTGGTCCGCCATCAATTTTTTGGTGGCCCGCCAAAACATTTTGATTGACTGATGCAATATCATTCAAAAATAGGGTAAAACGAAAATTTCAGCAAAAAAAAAAAGTTACCCAGCTTCATATAGACTTATAACAAGGACAGGCTGGTCAGTCCTAGCTTCTTAGCTAGTCAGTATTTAGCTTCTTAATAAGGCATTAAATGCAAAAGAAACCACACCATACACTTCTTCATCATAAATAACTTCGAGTACATCCCATCCTACTTGAGTGGGAGAAAGCAGAAAATGAATGGAATTTCCATGGTATCACATTTATAGGGTACATGGCTGGGAAAGCAGCAGGTGGATGTATGCATCTTGATTGGTTGGAAGAATTTGTACAATATTAGTACAGTTAGTTTACTTGTGTTTTTGGTCTTTGAAGCCTTTGGTCAGAAGTCTTTAAATGAGTGCATGATGGCAAACAGTGATAGCAAAAAAAGGAGAGTTGAAGTAAAAGTGAGATTTTTTCAAGAGAAGTGGTCATCCCTTAATTTTTTCATCGAACACAATGCTAAAGCAGTTTGTCTCACTTGCAATGAGAGCATAGCCATGATGAAAGAATACAATATTAAGAGACATTACGATACCAAGTATAGTGTGAAGAATTGAAGAGACATTTTCAAAGTAAAAAAGTCAATGAACTGGAATCGAAGCTGAACTATCAACAGCCATTATTCTTCGGAAGAAATGAACACTATGAAAATTGTGTTCATGCTAATTACATAATAGCAGAAAAAATTGCAAAACGTGAGAAGCCCTTCGTTGATGGAGAATTTGTTAAAGAATGTCTTCAGTCTGAGTTGACGTGCTTTGCCCATCACAAGCTCAAGCTGGAGGATCTGTCAGCAGATGTATTCAAGACCTTCAAATCAAAATGTGAGGAATTTTTGTTTTTCTCAGTAGCTATGGATGAATTGACGGATACAACAGATGCAGTGCAAGCAGCCATTTTCATTCGTGGTATTGACAAAAACTTCAAAATTGTTGAGGAGTTAGTTCATTATAAGTTTCGACTGATATACAAGTTTTGCAGAAACATTGGCCAAATGTAAGAGTTGGACTTAGGCAACATATCTGCCATAACTACAGACGATGCTCCCTCTATGACCAGTCAGATGACAGGGATAATTACATTGATGAAGTCAAATGCAAAAAAATGTGGAAATACGAAGATCATGGCTTTCCACTGCATCATACACCAGGAAAATTCGTGCAAAAAGTTTTTCTCCAACTTTGAACATGCAATGTCTGTTGTAGTGAAAGTGGTTAACTTCACTCGATTCAAAGGACTTCACCATAGACAGTTTCAAAAATTCTTAGAGGATTTGGAAGCTGAGCATGGGGACGTAATTTATTATACACAAGTATGCTTGTTGAGCCGGGGACAGATGATTCAGCGCCTGTTTTCCTTGATGAAAAAAGTAGAGAGAGAAAACCTCCCAAACTTTTTTTCCCTTTTTTATCTTCTTTTCACAGTCTATCACGATTGTGCGACCTTGAAAAAGTAGTTTTACTACTTTGTATACTGTACTGTATTGTATTGATATACATGCAGATTGTTGAAGATATTTAGTTTCCCTAAATGAGGGGCTGTGTACAGAATTTTCAAAGAGAATTTCAGAGTTTTTACTCATCTGCGGATTTTCTCCCCTCCGGTTACATATCAGAAATTACGGTACTTTCGTGGCTATCTGCTGGCATTCAAAGACAGCGGCCTATATGGCGTAAATTTGCCTTGTTCTTACGAGATTGCAAATGCACATTTTTTTGAAAAATCATAAAGGATTTAGAACACCTGTACAAAGTGTAAACCATTTTCCGAGATCGTTCAGAAAAAAATAAAAAAACACAAATCTGTAAAACCCCAGATTTTGCCTTTTTGAAAATCCAGGTTTCCAATCCGCAATTGCGCAGTGGTAATCAGCGAAAATATGATTTTCTAAGGTTTTCCAATTTTGAGTCTACTATTTCTTTGAAAAAAGCTATGGTTGCCACGACAATCACACAAACCTACAACCATTGGCCCAGGGCTGCCAACAATACCACCCAACTTAACCCTGTTTGTTAGATTTCAATAAAAGCCACCAAATCATGGGACATGCATATGACATCCATATTTGTTATGGGCAACTTTTTCTAAGTTATCTCGTTAGGCATTTTGCCTGTTGTGGTGTTGTATTTGTATGTATGAAGGTGTGGTTAATTTTTTTTTGTCACATTCTATTGATTAAATGCCATGAGTGATACTATAAAACTTTTCTTTGTTCTTCTGTATGGGGTGGTCTATTATAGAAAAATTTTAATGGAACCATAGATATGTCTATAACAAGTTTCACTATATATATTACTTTAAAATTTTCTTTTTTTTTTGTTTAAAACAAACTGTGAAGAAAATAAAAAAACGTATTTAAGAATGAAAGTAGATAAAAAAAATCAAGGTTTAAATACATATAAATGATTAAACTACGATTTACTAGTTATAAATTATTGTTTTCAAATGTACTAACTTCTTCCAATAATCGAGTTACCGCATCAATGTCATGGTATGTCTTGGTCATCTGGCTAAGCCGATCAGCACATAACACTATAAGGAAAATTAACATTACAATTTTTTATACACTGGTGAAATAAATTAAGAGAATTTGCATATTTTATCGAATTTCATGAAAAGAACTGAATGTAAAACCACTGCTTCTAGACAAAAATGCAAATCTTATACGTCAAATACGTAAGCGTACATACACGTGTGTGTAGGCGGAGCCAGTAGAGAAACAGGCTTTATAAGCACGCGTAAGTTATGACGCATTTCATTCGCTAGCACACCAATTCTTGGTGTTATTTTGCAGCAACCGGTTAATTTCAAATTGTAACAGTAAAAATGAGTAACCACCAACGTTTAGATGATGGAATGAGGTGGATAATTGTGGGGAGGCTAGAAGCAGGCCAATCTCAAGTCCAGATTTGTAGAGAGTTCAATTTAACGCCCAGTGTCGTGTGTAACTTATGGAAACAGTTCCAGGATACCGGATCCATCAAGAGAAAGCCTGGGCAAGGTCATCCAAGAGCCACGACGGCCAGAGAAGATCGCCATTTGTTGATTATAGCGAGGCGTAACAGGAGTGCTACAACTTCTCAGCTCTCTCGTGACTTGTATGCAGCCACAGGAACCCGTGTATTAAGGGTGACTGTTTCCAAAAGACTTCATGAGAGAGGGTTGTTTGCAAGAAGACCTGCTGTTTGCGTCCCGCTCACTTCTACGGACAGGAGAATCCGTTTATCATGGTGCAGAGAGCATAGAGATTGGAGTATGGATCAATGGGCGACCATTCTCTTCACTGATGAGTCCGGTTCAGCCTAAGCACCGATTCTCGCCATACGTTCATATGGAGAGAACCAGGGACCCGCTACCTACCCTCCAAGGTCCGCGAAATCGACCATTATGGCGGAGGAGGTTTAATGGTCTGGGCAGGCATCATGTTGGATGGCCGCACACCTCTCCATGTCTTTGAAAGAGGCACTGTGATTGGTGTGAGGTATAGGGATGAGGTCTTGGAGCCCTATGTTCGCCTTTCCAGGGGTGCAGTTGGCCCTGAGTTCAATTTAATGGACGATAACGCGAGGCCACATAGAGCTCTTCTGCTCGATGATTTTCTAGAGGGTGAGGATATTCGCCGGATGGATTGGCCAACCAGATCTCCAGACCTTTACCCTATAGAGCATGTCTGGGACGCTCTGGGGAGGGCATTTGCAACTCGCAACCCCCTCCGGGAACCATCCAGGGAATGGAAACAGCGTTGTTGAACGAGTGGGACCAATTGCCACAGGAAATGATAAACTGCCTTATTTCAAGTATGAAATCATGCTGCGAGACCTGTATATCTGTAAGAGGGGACCATACCCCCTATTAACCCATTTTTTCTTTATTCTGCAACCGCTGTTTCATACCTTCCGACTCCAACGAGTGTTACGCACGATCATGTGTGTGTGTATTACAGTTATTGAATCGTTATTTGTTTTGTATTGTATCAATGTATGTACATATCAAATTTCATTAAAATCGGTACAGTAGTTCTAGAGATAATCGACCAAGTCTGCAAATTCTCTTAATTTCTTACACCAGTGTAGGTAAAAAGTTTAAAACAATATGATGTATAATTGGATCCTATCAAGTACATCTTGCAAATGACATTGCTATTATCAGTAATAATCCAAATGAATTTGAAGAAATTATGCAAGAACTGGTGAAGGCAAGCATTAAAGCGAGTTTGAGAATCTGCAAAAGTAAAATGTTATGTTCAACTCGTTTGCTTTGAAGAAGATTTTTACATGCCATATGGTCAAAGCAGATGTAAGTCATCTCACCAATTTCGGATGTCAGAAGGCAGAATTCACACTGGCTGTTTGATGAATTTTGTCTTTCCCACCTCCACGAAAAAAGAAATATTTCTTGCGATTTGATGCAAGGGAGACAATTTACATTATGTTTGTAGCATTGTTTTGGGGATTAAAAATGTAGGCAACATATTTTTTTCCAGGTAAATTTTTTCTTAAGGGATTATCCCCCCCCCCCCACAAAAAAGTAGGGATTTTTTGTAACCATAGTCAAAATCTGGGAGATGGAGTGAAAATTCGGAAGACTTAGCAGCTATAGCAACCAGCACTAACTCAGGAAACTAAAAAACGGACATCTCAAGCAAAACAACACTAAGACTGCAAAAAGTACAAAGAATGAAAAAAGATATATTTCAAGTATTACAAGAAGAGATAGAAAAAGAATCAATTGGATAAGAGACCAAACAAAATTATATAATGTCATGGAGAGAATTGAACATTTGAAATGGAAATGGGCTGGACACACTGAACGATAGAACAGATGGACCACTGGAGCTGATACCCCGGGGTGCTGAACATACAAGTGGGTGCCCCAAACAATATAGAGCAATGAAAGTTGGAAGATGGTTTGGGTCAACTGGATGGCAATAGCATGAGAGAGAGAGAAATGAAAAATTTAGAGGAGGCATACATCCAGCAGTAGATTCGAAATGGTTGGTTATGATGAGGATTTATATGATTATCTTTTGGCTCACATTGATATATGCTGTTGAATAATTTCTTACCAAAATACTTTAGGGTCTCTTCTACAACTTCTGGACTGAGTTGCAGGTCACAATCTGGTGTTAAAACAGGAGTTTTAATGAACCAATCTTCGTTCTCGTAGCCTGCATAAAAACAAAGAATAAGATGCTATTATATTTTAAAGACACAGTTTAATATGAAAATGATGTATGTTCATATGTGTTATATTTATAATGTCTGAATGCTAAATCACAAACTTAAAATCCAATAAATATTACAAATCAAACTTACCACCAAATTCTGTTAGAGTGTCAGCTCTTAATTTATAGTGTGGAATTTGCTCTTGTAGCAAGCTAACTAATTCAACTTCAGCTGCGTCTTCTGTACATATATCTGCATCAAAAAACAATATGAAATAGAAACATCTAAATTTCAATAATTAACAGTCTGACAAGGATAGCTAATAACATAGAAGTTATAACTTACCAAGAAATATACTACTACTAAACCACACATGCATCTTGTCCATATTCCTCTGCAGAACTTCTAAAAAATTGGTACATGTTGGAATGTGTGCGCCCATGTTGTGAACCAAACATGAAGTTTGTTTCTGTGTAATGCTTGTTAGTGTAGTGCTACCATCAACTTTTTCTAACTATGCGTGAAGTTTAATGATTGAATAATTGTACCATTGTAACACAATTATATATGACACTTCTATAAATTATATTGGAAATACCTGAAGTAGAAACTTAATGATCCACCCATATGTTACATTAATTTATATATAATTTTTTAAAATTAAACTGTTACACAAAGGCATTTTTTAATAAGATTTTTAATCATTTAAATATTGGTGGTACTTCGACACTTGCCTATAATTCATTTTAGAATTCATGAAATCAACAAGTACTAAGCAAATTTTTTTATGATATTGTCCCCTCATGCCAGAAGCATGAATGTGCAATGTCCTTGGAAAAAAAGAACATGGGAAATGACGTTTGAGTTTTTACTCTAATCATGTATACTTCCGTACTCTATGGAACTTATTTTTCTAAAATTTTTTGTAGTATGTGCTTCAGTAGAGATACACATTCATGTTTCAGGCAAAACTTACATAGCAAAATAACTTGTCCAATGAGCTGATTAAAAAAGTGAAAATTTACACATTCATGCTTTTAACACAAGGCGATATAATATAATGCAAAAGACCGACTGCAAATAGGCAAAGAGCCCAGAAATATTTTTATAGAAACTATCAATAAAAAGGTAAAATGAAAATTTTAGTATGCATATAGGTGGCATATATATAACAAAATATATAGAAAAATCCCAACCTTAAAATATTGGAAGGAGGAAAAGAAAAACATATAGCAGTGAGGTCACTGACCCAAAACTTCACAGAAAATATGTGTACAAATTTAATTTATGCCTTCCCATGGGACACTACAGTATTTTGCTTTACACAACTGATTAGTTCCATAAAATAATTGCCAGAGATAAAATCATGTAAAGTGAGTTGAATCTGTTATGGTCAAGATACGAGGGATTTCTTCAGAAGGATAAAACAACAAAAAAATTTCCGATCGCATTATTAACCTTTTAATGGTCAATTTTCCAAATTAGGAACATTGGCTTTATTAATTAGAGAAAATAATTTCTTATGTCAAAGAACTTGATTTTTCCCCTGAACGCGAGATTCCAAACTTAATTCCCAAAAAAAAAAAAAATTTCACCCATTTCTGGCACCTGTCACAAATTAAATTTCTTTTTAAATCACCTATTTTCAAGGAAGAATAAAATTTAATTATTTTGTTTTTAATTTTAATATTTTTTATGGACATGAGCAAGTTCAGAAAATATAAAGGAAATTTTTTTCATGAATTTTATGGTTGATATTTCTAAAGGATCAGAAGGGAAAAAACAGAAAAACAATTGAGAAAATCAATTTAAATCTTAATTCAGCCCGTAAAAAGTTAAGATACCATACAGTCCCAAAATAGAATGACGGTTTCAAAATTAATTGCCAAAATTAAATGTCATCGAAGGGTGGCGCTTTGGTTTCAGCAGCTATCAGGAATTTAAAAATCCCACCACAATCTTCTCCAAATATTCACTATATCTTGCAATCACATGGTAAGCAAAGTATAAAATTAGCATATGCTTTCTGCAATGTCACTACTAGAATGACTTCACATTCATCACTGTAAAGTCAGACATCGCCCAGGCTCTGTCATATGGAGGATATAACATTCATAACTGGAAACTTGCTCCAGTCCCAGAAGTATGGTGGGATTCTGTCAGTACATTGCTTCCTTTGTGCCACTTGAAGGATGCTATCCCCTGAATTGAGATCTGCAACCAATTCATACTCTGGCTATACAGTCCCCTGGTGCTGTACAGCCATCTGTCAGATTTTTGGTAATGAAAGAAGAAAGTCCACTAACAAAACAGCTACATAATCTCACACATTTTTCTGCAAGAATAACTTCAATAACTACCACCATTAGCTTGTTCTATTCCATTTTAAAAACCCTCAGTCTATTTTAGGACACCCTGTCTAATGTCCCCTTGTGAAAGCAGTCGATTGACAATGTCGTCATTGACAATGAGCTCTAATGAATGGGATTTGGGATAGATATGATGGACCATGAATTATTAATACATTGTCAATCAACTGCTTTCACAAGGGGGCATCCGTATCAATTGGTAAGGGACAGTTATAGGTTTTGGTGTCGCAGGAAATTTCTCTCTAATAGGGTTGTAAATAAATGGAATAGCTTACCCCAGGGGTAGTAAATCAAACTCCTGGCCAAATTTTACAGGTTGTGATTTTTTAAACAAACTTTTCGAAATTGCGTAATAGAGAGAGAGCACGCCCACACACATATTTCCCTCTTCTTTCAATTGTCTACAAGTTGGACCATTTTTTTCTCAATTTATAACATGATTTGATATAACTTCTAAAAAACCTGAATATTGTTGTCTTGCAGCTGAGTGATCAGTTCGCCAAAATTTGGTTTGACGTGTCTGGTGGAATCTTTGTGAGTTGCATCATGCCCCCCCCCCCCAATGGTGGGGCTGACAGGACTCCAGCTTTGGGGCCCACGACAATTACCATAATTTTTTTTTTTTTTCATGCTCTAAATTCATTGTAAAAGGATCTGCTTAAAGTCTGACTTGGGGGGCCTGCCTAGGGATCATATAGAAGCCCTGCTCCAGGATGTGTGGGCCATGCGTTGCATAGATATTTAAAGTTGTTTTAAAACTGTAGGTGTTGGTTGTATTACCACCTTTAAGAATGTAAAATGACTAATGCAACAAAAACTATCAAACCGCTGAATTAAAAAACAATTTATGTGCTTCAAAAAATCAGTTTTCCATTTACTTAGTATTGGTGGAACCAGAATACATTAAATACAGGTTCTCCACAATATATATTGAAAACAAGAATCAGAGACTACAAGAAAAGAAGAAAAAAAAAACTAAATTTATTTTAAAATATACAATGAAACTTTTCTGTCAATAGCAACACTTAAACACAGAGCAGTTATACAAATAATAATTATTTTAAGGCAGGGCTGTGACTTGTGGCAAGCATCAGCATGTGCTACAAAAAAGAAATTTATAAAATAATAGGAAAAACTCATTTAAGACTAAATATGAAAAGACTATTTCACTAAAAAAAGTCAAACTCTTGCCTGTTATGGTTGATGAATGACTGAACTTGGATGATGCAACTTCAGTCATCTCATTTTGAAGGCTGTGCTTAGAAACACCAGTAGCAAGCAAAGTTCTTGCAGGTGATGTGGAAGAAGAGGCTTCCGCATGGAGTTCCAGTTTGGTGCCTCAAAGAAAGCAGATGAAAGCACCAACTCTACCTTAAGCCAGTAGAGAAGCGCAAAAGCATGATCCACATCTGCATCAGGGTGAAGCTAGAAAAAAATTCTAATCAAACTGACGCAATCACAAACATTTAGTATTCATGAAGAAAAAAAAAATTAAGGTATATATTGCTCGTGAAAGACAAACTTTTATGAAGAAAAAATAAGATCTTAAATAAAAACTTACACCATAATAAGAAAATGCACAGGAAAACACAAACATCCATCCATTAACTTAACATCCAACATAAACTCTATTGCTTTATTTCTTCATATGTTGAGAGTTATATTTCTAGGGATCAACAAGGTTTGCTACTTTCTAATGCACTTTCTCTATCTTAACCTTTTTACACCCACGGCTTCCTTTATACCACTTTTTTTCTCTTTAAGCCGTCTAGATACTGTCTTTGAGGGTCTGTAGATAGTCGCAAAAGTACCCTAATTTCCGATATGTAACTGGAGAGGAAAACATTCACAGGGGAATAGAAACTCAGAAATTTGAAAACTCTGTACACGGCCTCTCATTCAAGAAAGCAACTAAATATCTGTCATCTTATTCTCCAACTAACCACGTGTATATCAATACAATACAGTACACAAAGTAGTAGAACCACTTTTTCAAGGTCGCACCCTCTTCAAAAAATTTCTTTTCTCATTGCCCCTAACTTAAGCTAACCTATACAAAACCCAAAGCTTCTACTGCCCCCGGACCATTCCCCTATTGTCAACTTTGAGAAACATTGCCTTATAGGCAAATAAATTGATGATTAAGTTGCAATTTGTCATCATTTTACGGATCCAGAATAGATTAATTGGATAATTCGAACTTTTTGCTGTCTCCTGTTCAAATTAACCAGGTTGAAATATACCTTACACATCTTTGTTACTAGAGATGGGACAAATAGTAATTTGGCCAAATATTGAATACTTGGTTGATTTTGAATATTTGGTTGATTTTGAATATTTGGTTGATTTTGAGGCTGAATACAATATTAAATGTTTGTCAACCAAATATCTTTTTTGTTTAATTCATGAAAACTATAAATGAAGCTTTTTTTTTTTTTTTAATTCAAAACAAAAGGATAATTTTGAATGATTGAAATTGATCTTCTAAATATTCAATGGCTGAATACCTGCTTTTTGTAAAATCCATCATAGAAATAAAATTAGTACTTAATTCAGAAGATCATTGAGAATAATTTCAAACAACTGAAATTCATCTTTTATTAAACAATTTTAAATAAATATTTAAAAAAAAACTAATTCTTCTAATAGTGTGATACTGATAAGCATTAATTTTTCTTCAGACACACTACAGTTTTAGAACAAATTAAGAATACTCAGGGCCACAACTAGGGGGGAGCAGGTGGGTCTGCTGCCCCAGGCACTGGACCAGAAGGGGTGTAAATTTCACACTTTTACCTCTCTTTCAACATCACAAAGGGGCGTCAAAATGCATGCTTGCCCCTGCTAACCAAGCTTCTAGTCACGGCTCTGAGAATACTATTTCAAGATATAATTAACCTTATATTATCCATGGCCCTCCCAAAGGTTAGGCTGACAGGGCTAGTACCCGAGTGGTGCAGTGGTAAAATGCTCGTCTTACACTATGAAGGTTGCTGTCAAGGTCCATGGT
Source organism: Pholcus phalangioides (assembly GCF_987345545.1). Taxonomy (NCBI): domain Eukaryota; kingdom Metazoa; phylum Arthropoda; class Arachnida; order Araneae; family Pholcidae; genus Pholcus; species Pholcus phalangioides. The sequence continues at coordinate 10,318,170 of NW_028301619.1, read as the reverse complement.
TCGAATCAAGCCAAAAGAACATCAGGAAAAGTTCTTTACCTATCAAGCCTGGGATAACCACTGATAGACGGCGCTTTCATTTTGCACTCAACTCCACTAGTTGGATATTGCCATATGGCGATATATGACTGGAGTTGGTGCGCGGTATAGTGTTAGTCCTGGGGCCCAAGATAATTACCATAATTTTTTTGCCTTTTATGCTATAAATTCACTATAGAAAGGATCAGTGAAAAGGATGGCTTGAGGTCCCTGCTCTGGGATGTGGGGGCCATGTATTTATACTAATGCCTTTTTCTTTTTTGATTAAAAAAACGTTTTTCTTTTATGTATTTTTTTCCCCAGAAATACAGCATAAATTAGAAAATCGGTAGGCCTATTCGATCATTTTTGTCGCACCACGGTAATTTTCTGCACACGAGGGCTAGACTCTCTCTGGAGCCTACAATTTATTGCCGATTCCAAATGTCAGGCTTGTTTTTTATACTCATCGAGCGGTTGGCGCGCTAACCCCTCGATGGGGACTCCCTGCGGTAGCAATTTTTTTTGCAGTCTGGTCGCCATTTCTATTGTACCCGTGTCAGGAATGTTTTCTGACAAGTACAAACTGTGTATCGAACTCGTGACACCTCTAAACATCCTTTGGTACTTTAGGCGAGTATCTTATTGACCTGGTCTACCGCGCCCTTCACTATAAGAAAAGCCTGACCTCAAGCTCTATTCTTTCATCCTTTTAAGCAATGGGTGCATAAATTTTGGCCTGTGGGGTAATTAGAATAATATAATACATTATTTATTTTAGTGTGATGATAATTAACTTATGCAGAAGTACCTTAGCACCAATTAGATATGTTTAAACTAATATATTGTCAGTATTTTTCATATTTGTTTCATGAAGTAACAAGTTTCACGATTGCTTTTATACTAGATGTTGTCAAATAAAAAAACGTGACAGCAACAGTCTTTGGAGGGGCCATGGCCCCCACATCCTGGGGCAGGGCTCGTAGACTTGGATCTTTGGCAGGCCCCAAAGCCAGACTTTTCATGGGTCTCTTCTATAATGAATTTATAACATGAAAATACAAAAACCATGGTACTTGTCCCAGGGCACTAGGTCTGCAGCCCTGTCAGCCCCACTCTTGTAAGGGCTATGGGAGGAACACAAGGAAAAACTTTCACAGAAATTTTGGGTCACTAACTCTCAAAAAGAATTTAAAATTAAAAGATTGCATGAGAATGTATTTTTTTTCATGCATGTATGTATGTATGTATACAAATGTATTTTAATTTTATGAAAAAATATTTTTAATTTTCTCTCTCTTTTGGGGGCATGCCCTCCTCAGATTTTTCCTGTGGCGAAAATCCGAGTTTGCAACCTGTGATTGGTAATTGGATAAATACAATTTTCTAAGGTTTTTCAACTTGGGTTAGCTATCTCTTTGAAAAAACTGTTGCCATGACGATCACACAGACCTACAACACAAATATGTATGTTACTGCCAAAGTTCGAAATACGGTCAATTCGCGCCGGAAGGCCATTTTGTGAAGTGGCCAGAGATCCCTGACCAAAGATCGATGTGCTGATGTAAGATGGTCTGGTATGAGCCAAATCCATTTTGTTTTATCGTCAACGTGTGATACATGTCTATATATTACAGTTGTATTGGATTAGCTACTTGCGACGAGAGGGGGAAAAAAGTGAAATTTAAGCGAAAGAACTATAAAAATAATTCTATAAACATATTTTTTTCTGCCAAATTTTGGAGAAAAAAAAAAGATTACCGCATCGTGACTGTGGTTTGATGGGTTGCCATAACTGACGTAGACATAATTATGAAAAAATACTTCAACTTGACGATAATCCCAAATCATGTCATTTTTCATCAGGCTTTGGCCAGGGATCACTGGCCACTTCGCGAATAGCCCAATTTCGGACTTTGGCAAAAACATATACATTACATTTCAAATCTACACATTATCGATTTGGCGGATAGATGACACCATACTGAGCACTAACAATGTCAAACGCTGGACACACACACAAGCACACTTAAATTTCACCAACAGAAATCTGGCATAGCTCCCATATGTACTTTACATATTTTCAGGTGTGAAAATATGTGGCAGTTAAATGGAGGTAGACATGGGGAGCAGTGATCCCCAGCGTCAAAGGTGGAGTCGACTGATCTAATGTATATAGGTGAAGGCCTATATGAATTGACATCATCATCATCATCGTGCCCCCCAACAATAATGACCATGCCCCCAGACTTCCAAGTCTATCTCCGCCTATGGTGGTAGATCTGAGTTGTGGACCATCTCAACGAGAGAAAAGAAAATCATTCCACCAGGAAATTGCTTCGCAAATATTTATATGATTAGGGTATCAGAAGATAAACTTCAGAATCTCATGTGCATTCAATGTGAATTCAATCAGAATATATTATTGAAAGAGCAATTTTTTCGAATTGGAAAATCAATCAGAACAGAATTTAGAGATTGATTTTATTAGTAAATATATAAATGTACCTAATTCAGTTATATTTGTTTTAGATTTATTACATGTGTTAAATTCCATGTTAAATTCTTAGTATGCTTATGGGTTTCTTTGTAAGCTTTCTCTACTAGTAGACAATGAAAGTAAAAAACCTAGTTATAAACTGGTAAATTAACCTGCGAGCACGTGCGAAGGGATGTTTCGCACCCCATGTGAATATATATTACAGACTTTGTAACTTCACTATTTTTTAAATGGGTATAACCCAGTGTAGCTGCTTCTAAGATCATCTTTTAGTAGAAGAACGTGTCAGACACGAAATTTCCTCTTTTGTTCTCTTGAATGCAGCAACTGGGGTGTTAAACACTCCCTTGCGCGTCCTGGTGTTACTTTACTTGTACGAAAATGTCTCTCAATTTGAGTTCCGAAGATAAGATCAAATACTTAAAAAGTTTTTGAAGGTGTTTATGCGGATGAAAAATCAATAAATGAGTCAGATTGGTACGTGTTGTAGGAATTATACTCTCTCTTCTGAAAAAAAACTTGTGAAGATACCGTGGATGTTGTAGATGAAATGGGTGTTCCATATTCTGCTGCTAAAATTTCAAATAGATGGCCTATAATAATATTTTTTACATTGCTGACCATCGCTGCAATCAATGCAAGGGTGCTCTTGTTATCAATGAAAAAACTGCCAAAAGAATTCAAGAAAAGAAGGCTATCTTTCATTTAGAAAGGCCCTAGCCCTTCAACTAATCAGATCCTAAATAGTAGAAGTCTGCTAACTTTTAGGGAGATTCTCTGAACAAATTCTTCAGCTTCTAAACCATTTGCAAAAAAGCTAAAGACTTCATACAAACGTTGTTTTTTATGTGCATGCGCAAAAGATGAAAAAACAAAAACGAGCTGCTCCATGAACAGCAAGAATACACTATCAGTCTTTGTGTGGAATAATTAATGTAAATTTTCCTATCAAATAAATGCTGATAGTCACTCAAAATTTCTTCCATTTTGATTAAATATAGTTTTCAAGATACATATTTACTAAAATTTAAATAAAAAACGTGTTTCAGAAGAAATTAACTAGTGGGGTGCAAATCACCCCCTTGCGCGTTCTCGTGTTCTTACCCGTAGTGTCTGTGCTCCAGTGTTAAATTTTTTTTTTTTTATGAACATGTGGATTGAACAGCTTTTTAGAAAGAAATTATTTGATTCACAGGGATAGCAGTGAATGATGGGGAGGGGGGGGGGACCATACACTGATTTTTTTCAAGAGGGATCCACTTTCACTCTCAAAGGACCACAGATTTTGACAATGATCTGGGTCCCGGGACACAGGTAAATCAGAGTACAGCGGCCTCTGAGAGATGAACACTGGTCACCATCCATGCATTATAAAGTTCAAAAGGGATTTAAAATTAATTTTAGAATTATTTTTGCTATTTTTCTTATCACATTCTTTCATCTCTACAAGAAAATGTTCTCCCTCCCACTATTAATCCCTATGAATGCCTCTTGTTTAATAAAGATGAAGTTCTCTGTGAACCAGAGTTATGATTAACCTACTCGCTCAGCCTGCATGTTTCACTGAATGTACACAAGTGAAAATAAAAATTATTTTGGTTCTTTCAGATATAGATATATTGGCAAATATTTTTACTGAGACATATATAGGCATAAAGGTACTGAAAATAATAGGAGGGCCTGAAAAAGTATTGGAGGAAGGGGGAGCTTAAACCCAATATTTAAAAGTTATTACAAATATTGTGACATACTACAGGGGAAGGGCGGCTCAGGTTCATGAGCTCAATACAAGTTTATACCTATGGTGAAAATCTGAATTTCTCAATGGATTCTATGAAAAAGATCAACTCTTTACGATCTGAACTTATGAAGTTCACAAGCAGAACTTATAAGACACAAGCAGATGAAATTTGTAACTAGGACACACATTTTTTAATAAAAAAAATCATGATAGGAGTGAAAATATTAATGCAGTACGATCCAAGAATAAACACAAGAAAAGCAATGTAGATGTACCCAAAATGTGATGAAAACTGTCGTGTCTACCAAAATTTAGCACCTAGATAAGTGAATGCTCGCTTATCCAGACATAAAGGCAAAAACTTCCAAAGTTTTTTTCGTCCTAATAAGCAAGCAGTCTCTGCTATATGAGGTTATGTTTTGCAGTTTTTGCTTTTTTTTAATATGCTACTGAAGAAGGAACTTCGTGTAGTTCCGAAACGAGCATAGCTGTCATTTTCACCACATTTAGGGTATACCTATGTTGTTTTTATGTTTATTCTTCCACCCAAAAAGTAATCTCTTTCTACAATCCAAAAAATCAATTATTTTTCACCCACATGTGATTGTGAAGACTTATCCTTTTACACACACATAAAATAGTATTTAATCTTCGGCTGAATTTGAGAAATCCCGTTATTTATAATTATCACAAACACCGGAAATTAAAAAAGGTAATGACATTATTTAAAAAGTGAGCTCGCGATGTATTGCGAAGTATTCAATAAAATCTCTCGATTCCATTCATTCGCGTCGACTGTTTTAATCGAATGTGGTAAAAAATAAATAAAGTAGAAAAATGCAAAATGTTAGTCATTAGCAACTTTTCATCGAGTTTAAACACAAAAAGAGTTAATAATGTTGAGATTGATGAGTGACTCATAGAGAGGATGTTTATTTCATAATATCAATATCTAATGCTTATATAAAGTTTGAAAAGAAACTATTGCGTCAAATCATTTAAATGGCTCGACCTTACCAAGAAGAGTTAGGAAGCCCGTTCATAAATGTAGGTAATTTATTGGAGATTGGCGATCACTGATTGCGTGAAATAATGTATTGGTGGCCCGCCGAAGGACATTAAAAATTTTGGTTCCTATTCAGTTGACCATACTTATTCCGCAAAGGTAACTACAAAGGGTAAACTTAAGCTTTGTTGCCACTCATGAGTAGATCAAGAAAAATATCAACAGAAAAATTGAATATCATGACCATATGCCTCCGATTTTGAACGGGACAAACTTGTGGCTTTTTGGATATTCCCTCTCTCATAAGTTCGAACCCGGGACCGTGACAGCAACCTTCACTGTGAGACGAGCATTTTACCACCACGCCACTCGGGCGTTTAATTCATCTCTGCCCCCACAGGAACGTCTTAGTTCTGCTTTCACTAGGAAAGTCCCTATATTCGATTTCTATTAACTTTACCTTTATCTACATATCGTGTAGGACAGTCGTTATCAAACTTTTTTCACTCGCCGCTCCCCATAATAGTTTAGTGGATATTTTCACTAATAAAAAAAACCACTTCAAAGCATAAATAGGTACACAACGCTCACTTTAACGTGTATTTTAAATTTCAAATAACTTTTTTTTTGTCGGAAATCTGTGTTTCCCATAATATAATAACAAATTTCTGAAAAATATGATTCCTAAGACGTTCTTCATAGGCTTCTAATTGGGGGATTTATTTTATAATATATATATATATTGGCCTATAATATATATATATATATATAAATATATTTATATATATATTGGCCATGAACGTGGGCCCCACTTTTCTGGTGATACTGTTTATGTGATAAAGTAAGAATCGGATGAGTGAGATGGTTTTTAATACGTGATTTGCTATCAACATTTATCTAAATACGAAAAGATTAGAAAGCGCTTGATTACTGAATGTTTTGTTATGTCGAGTGCCTCTTGTTTACGTCTTCATAAAATTTACATGGTGATTTATTTACCTGCGCAATTTGTTATCAATATGTAATACGTTAACTTCTTTGGATGAATGCTACGATTTAAAGGCTATGCTATTCAAAAATAAAAATATGATAGTTATTTTTCTAAGAAATAGTTGGGAAAAAATTAGAAACACAACTTAGAAACAAAAATCCCACGGTTCTCTTGCGAGTTGAATGGTGTCACTATCCCGGATGCAACTAGGGTCACCGATTTGGGAATTCTCATTGACGAGCGGCTTAGGTTTTCTGAACATTGTTCAGCGGTAGTCAAAAAAACGAATAGAATGCTTGGTCTCATTTTCAAAAAGGTCTCTTCGCGTTCTCCTAAAATCATTCTTCCGCTTTTTCGAGGCTTAGTTCGCCCTGGAATGGAGTATGCTGTAAGGTTTTGGAGACCATACCTACAGAGGGACATAGACTTGGTTGAAGGGGTGCAGAGAAGAGCTACGCGTATCCTTATTGGCACACGGGGCTAGAGTTATGAAGAGAGACTTCATTTTTTGAATATGTTTACATTGGATGAACGCAGGTGTCGAGGAGATATGATCGAAGTGTTCAAAATTTTCAATGGGATGGATAGGATGGACCATGAACTTTTAGTACACCGCCAATCGACTGCTTTTACAAGGGGACACTAGTATCGATTGGTGAGGGACAATGCAAGGTTATGGTGTCGCAGGGAATTCTTCTCTTATAGGGTTGTTAATAAATGGAATAGCTTACCCCCGGAGCTAGTAAATTGTAACACAATTGACACGTTTAAAAAGAAGTATGATAAACATGTTGGGGTAAATCGACAAGCTATCCATACTTAGAATAAGACAACCATTAGTATTCTTATGGGCATTGTATGATATTTATCACGTGTATTGTTTATAATTTTTGTTAATTGCATTTTTAATTGGGTTGCTGTATTTTTGAAATGTATGACATCCATATTTTTATGGGCATCTTTTTCTCATCCACCCCGTTGGGCATTTTGCCTGTTGTGGCGTTGTATTTGTATTTTACGTTGTTACAGTGACTACGTATTGTCAAATAAATTATTGGTCTTAGCGAGGCCAGTCTGTAATGATCACACACACACATGCGTACAAAATTGCAGTTTAACCCCATAGGGCAATTTCCTATCAATTGTTTTTGCAAGCGTATATTTTTTCTGACTGACTGAAAGTGGGCTTTTTGTTGGAAAATTCCAGATCTCTTTATCCTTATTCTTTTCCTTCAATAGTACTGCCCCGTGCGGGCTTGTGAATATTCTTTCGATCCAGACCGGTTTATGCGTTAAACACCCGGCCACCAGGCAATACTAAACGTTTTAAACGGGAACTTCTCAAACAGGATCTACAATATATTAGTAATCGCAATGCTTCACAGCACTTATTTAGCTATGGGGCCGTTTAAGTATTACGTCATCATCGATGGGGGGGAGGGTTTCCGATTTGCTGACTTTTGATGACAAGGGGGGAGTGGGGTTTGGATAATGCTTACGTCATCAACCACCCTTTATGAAAATATGAGTTAGGATTCAGAGGGGCAGAGCTGATGACGAAATTTTGCTGACAAGGGGGGGGAGGGGGGGGGGGTCAGCATTTTGCTGACTTTTGCTGACAAGGGGGGGGGAGGGGGTCGAAAATAGCTAAAAATTTGCTTACGTAATCCTTGAACGGCCCCTATGACCTGATACTGTAAACAGCGGCGAAAGGTAGTTGAGAAACGATGAAAAAGTGTGTATAATAAATCGATAACGATAATATACTTGAGAAAAGATTGTAATGAAAATTTCTTTTTCACATAATATCATACAATTATGAAAAATAAATATTACTCAAAATTGATAAAAGAAAATATAATTCTAAACCTTACCTATGTTTGAAGATGGTCCTCTGTGGATTTGTAGTAGGTGAAATAGAGCCCAAATTTCCATCACTAACTGACGCAAGGATCCACGAAAAGTTGGAGATTCAGGCCAAAAATTGTGGCGCGTTCCTCTTTTTCTTGAAAAAATTCTTAAACTATTTTTTCCTTTTCTTATGTATCTTCACGTCAATTTACTCGACTGGTCGATAGCATAACGTTCAAGTTCCATATATTGTATGTTACGGCCAAAGTCCGAAATTCCAGATGTAACATATACGTATTTATATAATCTTTATAATGGGAAATAATTATTGAGACAACCGTTAATTATTAACTACTATTGAAAACTCGGCATTATAAAAAAAATCCGCTTCCCTATAAATTTATGTAGTCGAAACTTTAGGAGACATGTTCAGAGAAGAGATGTCTCTGCTTGAGAGAAAACATTTCTTGTCTCAGTCTATTGATATAAGGATAATCATATACAGTGTATCCTCAATAAAACGATACTCTGCGGACAAAAAAAAATATTGTTGTAGAGGGATTATCGTTATATCGAGAGACAACATTGTAAACATGTGTCACCAAATTTATGCTGTTGTTGACATTTTTTCTAAATCTGCGTTATTGGTACCATCAGAAAATGCGTTTCAAAGTATTTGTTCCCCGTGAAAAATTGTAATTAGTTGTTTGATTAATAACGGTTGGTGAGATAAAGGCTGTGCTAGCACTTACAGGACACCCTGTATAGCCCAGAATCCACGTGTCCCTCACGTACAAAGTGCTGTTTTTCTGTGGGTGCGATAAAAAGGTATGCAAGTTATGTATTGCATAACTTGCACATTATAGCCTTCATTATTTAATCTAAAAATCCTGGAAATTAGAAGACAAGTTCATTATGAAGAACATAGCAAAGGCTTCGTAAGTTTAAATCAGCAATGGATTGTTTCCATGAAATAAACCCGTACGTGGTAGGTTTTTATATGTAGAAAAAGTTGTAAATGAAGCCTTGCTATATAGGCCTAACTCTAACAAATTAACTATACTTCACCAACTCTGGCCATATCGCTATATTGCAATTTACTGCCATTAATAAGATGGGTTAGAAATGAAGGCGCTGTCTATCGATGGGCGCCTCAAGTTTGTTAGGGAAAATATCTTATATACATCCTCCCTTGGGTTCGACCCGGGACCGTGACAGCAACCTTCGTGGTGGTAGACGTGCATCTTACCACCACGCCATTCGGGCACGACAAATTAACTAGATTTTAGAAGAAATCACTAACAGACATCATGTTCTTTTCAGAAAGCATCGCCTTGAATCACTTGACCCCCCCCCCCCACTTCTTCCCCACAAAGCAGATATTGCAAAAATGAAATGCCTAAAAACAAAATTTTAGGGTTTGTGTCATTCGCGGTCACCCCTGGAACGTAACCCCTGCGAATACGGAGGGACGACTATACTACTTCATTAAAAAGATATGACATTTTGAAGGGGTTTAGTGATTTCTACTGCGCTAACTTAAAGGGTTAATGAAAAATAAAAATGTATTCTAAATGTGGATTTTCTTTTTACAATATTTTTTTTTAAATATTTCCCGACACAAAATTTTTTTACAGTCTATAATGATCTAGGTAGGAACTGTATTATGTACGTCACACACATAGCACACATAAGGACTTGCACGTCATATGTATCGACTCGACGCATTTGTTTGCATCACGGCACAGAACGCAGTGCTACGACTAACGATTTTCAGTTGATTTATATCGTCTTTTCACACATCGCATCATTGAACATAACTCGAGGTATGAAAGCAAAATATTAAAAGAGGTAATGGAATTTTCCCAAATAAATCAATGAGCGATGTTTCAATTTATTTTACGAATTTGAATGCATTCCCAAATTGAAATTTGAGCACATTTTGTCGTTTTGTAAAACTTTTCCTTGTAACATACCTAATTTTTCTTTCATCCCCTACTTAACTATTTGAATGGCAATCAGATTGCATATTGCCAATTTTTCCCCCTACATAAATATTTTTTAAAGTTTCAATTATTGTTGTATATAGAGGTACATTGGCGTACGCAAAGGGGGGAGGTTAAAAAATAATCATGTACGAACACATTCAAAAATGGATAGTTTCTTGGTTTTGTATTTACAATGTTTTAGTTGCTGTTTTTTTTCCCAACAATGTGGCCACATGGCGCTTTTTGTGTCTTGTTATAGTCTGTGATACTTGTATTCGCATATTAAATAATGTATAGATTTCGTTAACCATCTCATTTTGTATGCCATTAATTTTACTCCAAACAAAGCCTAAAACATTTGAGAATGTTAATCATCGAGCGAATATAACAATTCGTGTGATAGTGGTGTATTAACGTAAGTATGCTTCTGATGCTATCGCTTTTATCGAATTGTTTTTCCCGATTACCATGACTGAAAAGGATTGTTAAATATATATATATATATTTATATTTAATGTACAACGCATGTACACATGTACAGTATTTCTTAATTTTGATTAAAGAGGGAAGGGAAACTGCACCATTTTATAACATTTGTCACTTCCATGAAATTTGAGAAAATTTATTTGTAAACACCAAAATTTTTTAATACCGTATTCCTTCTCATTATCCGGCATGACGTGAAACTCGAGGGAACCAGATTTTTGAATGTTGGGGTCCGATCCGTTTTCGGCAGTGAGGATTAATAAGGATCACAATATGCAATCCGCCAATTCAATGGTTTTTTAGAATACAGATTTAAAATTTTTTTTTGCAGAATCTGTGACTCGAATTTCCCGGCATGCCGGCTAATGCGGGGGGAACACGGTATACCCAACAGATACTGTATTTCATGAGTAGTGTAATGTCTTTTGTGAAATTATAATATGAATTTTCGGGAACGCTTCATGAACCTCAGTGTTTCCATAATATAAAGATTACAGTAAAGTCTCGATTATCCGAAATGAACAGGACCGAAACCCCCTCGAATTAATAAAAAGTCTGATTATCCGAAAAACAATAGAAACTCATATGATGTTTGTTTTACTTGAAAATATATCATATTGCAAAAAATATTTGAGCGGACCCCTTGTCCAAGATGTTTGGTTTAGTTTTTCACCAGGCGAAGATTTGCAAAGGGTCCTACCCTTGTATTGAATTTATGGAATTTATAGTGAAAATAAAGTAAAATCTAAGGCCTGTCTTGGGCTGGAGCCCCGTCAGACTCACATTTATACACAGGGAAATTATATACTTAATGCACACGGAGGCCTAAGCCATTCTACATATAACCCCTAGGAAAAAAGTATTCAATAATGGGACAAGGAAATTAGGGTGATGATAAACGTTTATTGCAAACCAGTGAATGAACCGAATGAAATTAATGAAATAAGATAAAATAGCATTTACAGGGTGATCAGCGAATAAGCCCTTATTTCAAAATTAAATATCTCTACAACAAAGATCAATAGAATTAGGCGGTAAACGGTACGTTTATTAGCAAAACTGTAAGAATGTTGTACAGAAATTTCGAAAATTTAGTTTTTTTTTTAATTTTTTTAAAATTTAAAAAAAAACAAAACTGGAGAGATTTTGGGGTTCCGAAAATCCTCATTTGTGTGAAGAGAAACCACTGCATCCTCCAGAAGTTACTGCATGGGCTGCGGTATGCGCCAGAGGCATTATCGGCCCCTTCTTCGTGCGAGAAACGATTACTACTGAACGTTACGTTACAATTTTGGAACAATTTGTCAGCACACATGGCGCATACCGCAGCCCATGCAGTAACTTTAGACGAATGCAGTGGTTTCTCTTCACACAAATGAGGATTTTCGGAACCCCAAAATCTCCAGTTTTGTTTTGTTTTTTTTGAATTTTAAAAAATTTAAAAAAAACTAAATTTACGAAATTTCTGTACAACATTCTTACAGTTTTGCTAATAAACGTACCGTTTACCGCATAATTCTATTGATCTTTGTTGTAGAGATATTTAATTTTGAAATAAGGGCTTATTCGCTGATCACCCTGTATATAGCATTATTTTGTAAGTAATTGACAAAAAGAACATATGCATATATTCATTTGATGTGGTTGGTCATCATGGATTTTGTGTAACCTTTCCAAATGCAATGAAAAGTGCACAAAAAACAAAATGCTTGAAAAATATGGTTATTCTGACTGATTCAGTGATAGGATATATCAAGTTTGATATCATTCCTTGCGAACATTCATCAATCTACCTCTTCTAATTTCGTTTTTCCCTCTTTTAACATGTATTCAATGCTCTGTTTGACATCATTCCTAATTTCTTAACGTTTAGCCACGTTTGAAAACATTTCAGTAAGGAAACCTCTTAAATGTCTTATCAATGATTTGCTGCATGCCCCCTCCCATATCCGGCAGCAGCACCCATAAAATGATATTTTTGGAGGGCCCCCAAGGAGAAAAAAAAAAAAAAAAAATATATATATATATATATATATATATATATATATATATAAGAATCGTCCGGGGGACCCCCGGGCTGGATCCCTGCCAGCCCCACACTTAGGATAGGCATGATCTGCTAGTACTGTACTAGAATACTAGAACAGTGTTTCTCAACCACCGGGCCATGACATCAGTCAAACCGGGCCATGAGTGATTCACTGTTTCATTTTGTTCCCTTTGTTGCTTATTAGTCTTGTGCATGATTGGGCCTTCCATTCACAAAAAAGAAATCAGCCAGACCGCGGGCTTACAAAGGTTGAGAACCACTATACTATAACATGCCTTTTAAGTACGTTGCTACAGCTACCCACCAAAAATTTTCTGTTCTTCGTTTCGTTTGCATGTTACATACCTTTTTTTCCGAACAAAAAAAAAGTCATTATTAAATACTTTTTCCAACAGAATGATTTTGTTTTCCTCGCTATTTTTCATTCTATCTAAACTACTATATCTATCTAATTCAAACATAAGCCTAGCGAATCTTATATTATTTCATATTATTCGATTCATCCACTGGTTTGTGATAATCTTTTCTTTTCATTTCCGTATCGCATTATTAAATACTTCTTACCCAGGCGTAATTGAAGTAGGTATACTATAGAAAATGAAAGCAAACTATTTTTCTTTGATGAAATAATTTTTCTAAGTTGTTTTCTTTGAGCCTGACCATTTCACCGATTGCTATGGGAAAAAACCAACTCTCCCCCTCCTCCTCTCGTCGCTGTTGCGAAATACATAATTAATGGCTGTCGCTTGTGCGAAATATATGATTATTGTGAATTGGCATGTTTACCTAAGGATAAATGTTCAGGTGTTGGGGTCTCCAAAAAGTCCTAAGTCAAAGTGTTAAGAATTATAAATGTGCGTCAATCTCCAGCCTACGGCAAAGTTGTCATAACACACACACACGGGAGATACCAATTCAACTTCACCGCTGTGCCGGTCATGGGACAAGATTCCGGGCTTTCACCACAATACTAAGTGATGAACCCGAATAACAACCTTCGCATATCGTAGTTACACTTAATTTTCGGATACGAGTGTGTTTATTTCGCGTCAATGTATGTTATTGACTACACATTTGAGTTTCAACTGGTGAGGGATAGGTCCAGGCATGCACCCAACAAGGGAAGGGCTGACAGTCCCGGGGCCCGGGACTATTACCATCATTTTTTTCATGCTATAAATTCCCTATAGAAGGGCCCATGAAAGTCTGGCTTGAGGGCCCTCAGCCTAGGGGTACTGCTCCAGTATGTGGAGGAGCATGGATCCAGGTTGTGGTGTCGAAACTATAACCGAGAAGCTGCCCATGATGCTCAACATGATATATCAAGTGATATCATAATTATTAGGGAGAGTAACTAATTTTTTCATTGAAAAAATTTCGAGTGTTTTAGTTATATAATTATAATAATTTTTTTGTCAACCACTTTCGATGTCGTTTGTGGTCTGTTTTATTTATGCCGAGCAGAATAAAGTCGGTGGATATATGCTCCGTGGATAATTATGATGAAGATGAACTGCTTCATTCGCATTTTCACTTAAAAATGATAAATGCATAAAAAGTGATGAGAGCGTTTTCTGATTTTATAAGGTTTAGTATTCATGGTTATTTCTCAGGTTTTTCATGATAATCAATTCACATATTTACATAAAAACTCATTTGAATAATAATCGCATTTTAGAGAAGTTATAAGAAAAGCTGAAAAAGAACATTTTAAAAACCGCTTCTTTAAAAAAAATTAATGTTAAGCATTGCATTTTGACAGTAATCGCAATGGTTTTTGCTCATTAGTTTATTTTTTATTACGGAGCCCTTTGTTCTAGTGTAGAAAAAGTAAGAGTGAAATTTAATTTTCAAAATAAACGAAATAAATAGAGAATTAGTGCCAAGTGTGATCATACATTATATTTTTTCACAACGCAATGCAACATTTAAAACCGGCAGGTAGAATTTCTTACCAGTGCTTTTGAAAATCTCAGAATTCGAGTAATATTCATCGAAGTTTTGGGAATTTACGTATTGAAAAATGTTGTACATTACGTTAATCATGAACGAAGCTTTTTTGTTGATTACTGCGATACTAAAATTCGCACCTAAGAGTGAACAAACAATTATTTTATGTACGTCGTTTCTTGACTTGGCACATTACGGAGTTTTATCGAAGAATCGCAGTTTTTATCATCAACGTGAAGGAGAATTGATAAGGTATCGAATATTGTCATTTCGCTCAGCTTAATGTGTTGGAGGACGTGTAATAATGTTTTATTCGAAAAAATACATATATGTGCATTTATATATGCTGTATTTGTCTATAATTTATTCACGCTTTTTCTAATGTGTAAATAATTGAATTTTTATAATGACGAATATTGTAGAGGTAGATGAGGGTAAGTTTCTTGTTACATAATACTTGTCACGTGTAACGTTGTTTAAAACTATTCATATGCTTCTTTCTATCAGGACTGATGACGAGATGATCAAAATATGATAGCGAGACAATAAGGGGGGGAAATGGCTGGGTTTTGTTCAATGTTGACACGAGTTTAGAGCAAGTTCATTCCAGCTGGAATCTGATTTGTTTACAATACATATTTTACACATTTTATACAAATACACAAACACTTTTTTTAATACACAAACACAAAGGCCACAACAGAAAATTGCCCGACAAGGTGGCTGAAAAAAAATATGGATGAATGAAAAATTTTCATGATGTTTATATCATGCATATGTTAGAGTATCGGATTACATATAAAAGATATTCAACTCTATCAATTTTTACCTGTTTTTTATAACAATCTAGAATTAAACATGTCGGAATT
This sequence comes from Pholcus phalangioides, assembly GCF_987345545.1. Lineage (NCBI taxonomy): Eukaryota > Metazoa > Arthropoda > Arachnida > Araneae > Pholcidae > Pholcus > Pholcus phalangioides. The sequence goes on along the minus strand of NW_028301619.1, from coordinate 10,302,720 downwards.
CGAACCTCAGTTCAGACATCGATGTATCGAAGCCATTTTGGAACCGGCTTCAAAATGTGGGTTCCAGTGTAAACTGTAGTCTAATTACAGCTCAACTGTGTTATTAGTCTAGAATGGTATAATGTTACAAATGAACATAGTTGCTGCAGACTGTACCCGAGTGTGAGTTTGGAAAATTCTTACAATATGAAAAAAAGAGAACGCGTATAGCATCAAATGCACGGAAAGTTAATATAAGTAATATAAAATAAATTCTACTTTCACAGTTGATTTAGATTAAACACGTGGATTTAAGAGTATTTTGCGTTACTTAAACTGTGATTTATTGCTCATTGTTTATCACCGTAGAATATTTGGTCTTTTTTATATGTTCCAGATCAAACTCATCTCACATCGAACATGAAAACTTTCATTTTACCAAAACAATGGAAGGTGTATGGTTTTTTGCTAGTGGTGACAGCTGTCCTTATTCTATATTACTCCTCATTAGAAAACTTTAAAGTAAAAGCAGTTGCCAAACTAACAGCCCAACAAACAAATTCTGTTCCGGAAATAAAAAAGTTTTCGAAAGTGACTGACACAACTTTGAATTTTTCTGTTCATCATACTATTTCAAACCGAAATAAAATCTCGTCATATGAGGCACACTCGCAAACTGTTAAGGGCTTTTCATCTCATATCACAAGTATAATCTTCAAAACCACGCAGTCTTTAGCTTCATTCAGCGTTTCTCCGTACGATGTAAATACACGACATACTATGAATGGAAAATTTGCTACTGTTGGTAAAATGGCAGCTGAATCTTCTGAGAGAAAACTCAGTTCAAGATATCGTGATATTACAACCCACAAGTTTGCAAGAAGAAATCATACTAAAGCCACCACAGTCCGTGCCTATATGATTTCTAATGTTAGCTCCAGAAACCATTCAGCTACGATGACTACTAATATTGAAACCTCTAGTGATTTCGCGGTTCCAGCTCATTCTGTTCGTATGAAATCAGTCAGCTCAACATTCTTTCCATCCAGAAGGACCCCAAATCAACGTAGAATATCTTCTGTTTCACCAAGTTTTCATGGCAAAACTTCAATGAATGAAGTGTCTAAAGTCTTCCCTACTGCTGCCTCTTTTGATTACTTGGTATATTCCAAAAACTGTAAAATTCCTGATTTGGACCCTTTTCACGACAGTGTGAAAAAGTTCATTAAATACGCTAAGCCATTAGACTGTTCTAAAGACTACGCTGCACTGACTTACAGCGACGATAATAAGTTGATTATAAACAACACAATCGCATATGAAAAAGGATACAGTCATTTCCGTTGTTGTTATAGAGCATTGTACAGGGACGGCGATGGAGAAACCGACGATGAATATAGGTAAGCGATATCCGTAAGTTGAAAAAAGTGGTCTCTTTTTTTTCCTTAAAATTATATTGTATGTGGAGCAGATTATCTTAAGAAATTCTCATCTATTTTACAGTAAAAATACTGTATCGCATGCAGTATGTAAAATAGATGCGAAAAACCGAAAATAGCGTAATCCTTGGGTTTTGCCAAAGCAAACTGCTATAATTTTTTTTTTTTTTTTTTTAATAATAACGTGATCTTCACGTATTCCCAAAGGATCAGCATGATCCGTCCAGGGAATTTGTTAGTGTTAGGTTAGTAGACATCCATGCCCGAACCGGGATTCGAACCCAGACCTGCACAGTGAGAAACTAGTTCCCTAACCACTCGACTGCCAGGCGGCAGTCGAGTGGTTAGGGTAGAGCAGTTCTCCTAATGTCGGGCGTTTACCCGTGACCAGGGCCGCAGCTAGATGCTTGGTCACCCGGGGCAAGCGCGCATTTTGACGCCCTCTTGTAATGTTGAAGGAGAGGTTTCAGAATAAAATTTGCGCCCCCTCGGGTCTACCACCCGGGGCACGAGATCTGCCTGCTCCCCCTGCCCGTAAATGTCAGAATTTATTCATTAATCAATTATGTATTATGCATTTTAATTATATATCATTAAATAATAACTCGTTGATTGTGCATCAGGTATTTCAACATTGTCGAACTTGTCCACCAGCTCGCTGCGGTGAAACATAGAATTCACCGGTCTTTGTGCTTTTACCGTATCATATGCATGTATATGTATGCGGTTTCAAGAAAGTACTTATTTAACTACTAACTCAAGTGATGGCCATTAGCCAGAGGTTTGTATGAAAAGTGGAGGTATATATATATGCTTTAGAGTTCTTAAAATAATCTGCTCCGCTTTCAGTGACGTTCTGTTTTGAGGCACGAATCTCTGTCGAGGTTCATTAGGTTTTTGTTTTAACAACCAAAATCTTTTAGCCTCACGTACATTCAACGCTTATTTTTTTTACAAATCTAAGTAGATAGTATATAAATAAATATTAAGTGACATATTCCCACATGGGGGTGGAGATACGGGAGATCATGAGAAAATTTAAGTTAATCAAGTTAAATTAGGTTTATTAAAATAATTTATCATTTTATTTAAGATTTACTCGCTAATCATTTTATTTTAGATTTATTAAGTCCTTGTTCAAAAATTTATTTAGATGTATTTAATGTAATTGGGTGTTTTCTGTAACTGGATTGTAGTTTTTATCTTTCTTGATTTTTGAGTGTGTCATTAATGACCTTGAATTATGGAAGTGCCTTGTTCGAACTACAGCTTACCATTCACGATGTTTTTTTTATCTAGCTG